>NC_091471.1:101020550-101320888 GCF_036971445.1 Narcine bancroftii | reverse complement strand
TTAGGGGAATGATTTGCCATCTGACGGGGTAAATGCGGGCTCACTCTTAAGTTTTAAGAATAAATTGGATAGATACATGGATGGGAGAGGTCTAGAGGGTTCTCGACAGGGTGCAGGTCAGTAGGACTAGTGGAATATTTTGGCATGGACTAGAAAGGCCAAATGGCCTGTTTTCAGTGCTGCAGTATTCTATGGTTCCATGCCCATAATCTTTACTCCACCCAGCTACACCAAGCATAAGCTACACTAGGCTATTAAATTACCAATAAGATCATCTTTGAGAGGTGGAAGGAAGCTAGCAAATGAGTAAAATTTACACAATCAGGAGAATATGCAAGCTTTACACATTCAGGACTGAACGCAAGTTGCTGGAGCTACGAGGCAACAATACAAACTGCTTGCATCACTGTGCAGGAGACTACACTTAGGAAGAGGAAACACTAGAGGTTTGAAAATAACTTTTATATCAAAATGTCTCTTAATCTTGAATCAACTGTTTAACCAAAAAGAGAAACCATGGTTGATAATGAAGATTCCAAAAGCTTCAAAAAGCTTTTACAAAATAAAACAATAAAATGTACCCTTTGGGTGACTAATTTTCTATTATGAGACTCAAACAGAATAACCATAGCCAAAATTTACTGCCTTAAAATTTGAAAGTAGAAGGCTACTCTACGAATATTTCTCATCACCATTTTGTGCTAGTTTGTTAACAGTCAGCTGAAACTCACAGCTCTTGCCAGTTTCCTGGTCAATAACAATCTGGTGAGACAATTGTGGGTAGCATGGTTAGTGTAGCAGTTAGCACAACGCTATTACAATACCAGATTCGAATCTGGGTCGTGGGTGTGATCCAAAAGGAGATTGTATATTGTCCCTGTGTCTGCATGGGATTCCTCCTACTTTCCAAAATTATACAGGGTTTGTAGGTTAATTCGGGTATTTGGGTAGCACGAGTTCATGGGCTAGATGTTGAATTTTTTTTTTAAATTTCCATTCCTAGGAATGTTTTATAGCTGAAGATCAATTCTTGAGCTTCCAAATAAAATACCAGGATCAACCATATATTGGAACACTTCATAATAGCATATAACCATATAACCATTTACGGAGCGAAAACAGGCCATGTCGGCCTTTCGAGTCCGCACCGGTTCACTAGAACTCCACTAGCACACACATCCAACCTTCTCTAAAATGACAGAAGGGTCCCTGCCACAACTATCTCATTCGTAAGTTCATTCCATTCTTCCATCACTCGCTGAGTGAAAAAGCCACCTCTAATATTTCTCCTAAAGTTTTTCCCCCTTACCCTTAACTCGTGGCCTCTTGTTCCAATCTCCGCTGCCCTCAGGGGAAAGAGTCTGTTTATGTCTAGTCTATCTATTCCTTTCATAATTTTAAATACCTCTAACAAGTCAAAACAACATTTCCTTTATCAGAGCATCACACTGTATAATATAAATGACCATATAGTAGTTACAAAAGACCACCTCCGTAATGACCACTAGTTGTTCTATTGTATAATGTTTGAAGCCAATTAGCTTGACAGCTAAAAGAAAGTGAAATCAAAATATATTTACTTTTTCCATTATACTTTTATAAGAGGAAGCAATTTTCCAGTAAAATATTTTGCTTACACTTCATCAATCTTTTAGTAATTTGACAAACTTCATTATCTATCAAGTTGGATAAAGTGCTCCACTGCTTAAAAAACCAAAATTGGACAAAAAGCAGGTCTAAGAGGAAATAGCCTGGGACAACTCTACAGGATAGGGGACCACAGCAGCAGACCTTAAAATAGGAATGTGGAAGTGAATATGATAATATAATAGGCAGCACGGTTGACATAGCAGTTAGAACAAAGCCTTCAAAGCACCAGTGATCGGGACCAGGGTTTGAATCCAACACGGTCTGCAAGGAGTTTGTACATTCTCCCTGTGCCTGCATGGGTTTCCCCAGGGGCTCTGGTTTCCTCCCACCATTCAAAACACACTCGTTAATTCGGTATAAATTGGGAGGCACAGATTCATGGGCCAAAATGGCCTGTTACCATGCTGTATGTCTAATTTTAAATTTAAATAATTGAAGTTTGAAGTTCAGGTAATTATACCTCCTGTGGTCATTACTTGCAAATGCACCCTTTCAGATGCTCGGACGCAGATAATGCGCCAGCAGACGAGGCTGGGGGAGTGCTCCAGGGACGTTCAGGTGGTCGCGGAGAAGACTCCTTTGTCACCTGAACATGCCGGCTGAACGAGAGCCGCGTCTGAGCGAACGCCGGCTCCTGTGGACTGTGGCTGTAGTCCCAGTGCTACTTTCAGGTGCAACAGTGGCAACAGGTGAAGGGTTAGGTAAGTGCTCCTCCTGACCACCCGACAGCCGCATTGAGTTAGAATAGGTGGCTTTACAGTCGGTATTCTGGCCACCTGAAAGCGGCTTATATTTCAAAACATTAACTGTCATTTTATAATTTCATCAAAATTCAGGGAGTGCAAAAAATAATTAATCATCTTTTCTGTTTCTACATTTGTGCATTAACATCAAGCTCAAGGTTCGTTTGCATCAATCATTACAGATATTGAAGCAGGTCCCAAAAGTGATGGCAAAAAAAATGGCAGTGCTGCCACTGGTGCAGACCCAGGAGCAGGAGAGCAGAGAAGCATCTTGTCTGATCATCCTGCACAGGTTTAAACCATCTGTAGAACAGGGTTGCCAATTTACCCCCCCCCCAAAAAAAAATAAATGGGAGAACCCAAGGAGGTCCATGCCCCAGATGGCAGAGCCCATGCTTGACAGCCCCATCCACATGGAAGCAGCAACCTGGAAGAACTCTACAGGATAGTGGACCACAGCTATGGAATAGCACAGGGCTCAGTGGCTGAAGGACTCACACCAGGCTGGGGGTGATTAGCTCTTGGAAACCAGGATCAAGATTCACAAAGGTGCCAATCCGAGCAGGGGTCTTGGGGGACCTAGCTTCTTAATTGCATCAGGTGTTAGGAACCAGGGTGGAGGAGAGTGACTTGGATGCCTCAAGTTTGATTCACCTCTGGAATGAACAGGTTATGTGGCTATGGAGGCTACGGGAACACAAATCATAGCAGCATCACAGGTGGCAGTATTCACAGAAATTACATGTTCCTGAGGGGACTTTTGTTTCTCTTCTTCGTCTTCATAGGACCACTGGAATAGCTGCACCTCTGTGTGCCTTTACAGGTGAAACAAAGAAAATAGCACGTGTTGTATACATAATAGTAAAGGAATCTCTGTTATGCCTTCAGTACTACAGTAGTCGCAAACTAAATTGAGTGTTTGACATTTCAGGTTAAGGAAAGTGTGTCATTCTTCTAATGACCATGAAGATAGTGGGTAGATCAAACCACATATGGACCAGCAGTTGCTGGAATAACCATTACAACGTGCCTTCATATCCAGTCAGATGGTAGATAGATTAGGGCAGTGCATTGTAAATAACCAAGTTGGCCACTTTCCAAAAGGTTGCTAGATGAGGCCAATCCCTTACTGTGCTGCTGTTGCCTGAGCAAGCTGCCTCCACTGTTCAGCCACATAACTCCACAATGATATTTTGGTGGAACTAGATCGGTGAATGGCAAGTGTTTCAATTCCATCCAAGTGAAATACTGACCTTTCCCAGGTTCTTTTGCTTAGTCTGAAGCTCCTGGGTGAAATAGAGTGAATCTGATTAACACTGTAGTTGTTTTCCCAAAGCATCATGCGATGGTAGGAAGTATTTCAGGCAAGAAAATAAGATAGAACCTGATCAAACTTTTGTTTCAATTTTAAATCAGTTAAAATATTTTTCAAATTTTGCATCCTTCCAGAAGATTGGCATAGAGCCCAGGGACATTTCTCTGATACCACATTTTTTTTTAAAATATGAAGGGATACAATTATGTTGCCACTCCTGGAAAAGAATTTTTTTTTTTTTAAATGTAATTTAATTACAGCACTGTAATAACCCTATGCCACCCAAATATTGCTTTGGAAAGTAGGAGAAAACCAGATTACCTGGAGGAAATCCAGGAAACACAGGGTGAATGCAAAAACTCCTTACAGACAGCAGTGATTCGAACCTTGGACAATGGCATTGTAATAGCATGTGCTAACCACACAGTAATCGTGATGCCAAAATTACAATGGACTAGCAAGCCTCATTATGAAGAACTGCCTTTTTGATTAGTTTCTGCTCTACCAGGTAAAAATGTCACCAAGAATTTCCATCAGTTACCAATGAAATAAAAGTGGTGATGCTATTTGTGTAACAACCTACCTCTGGCAATGAATATCAAGTGGCATGGTGTGGCACATATCTGGCTTTTTGTCCTGTTTAAGAGTTTAGCAGGCTCAATAAAGAACACCAGCCCTTGCATGTTATGACAATTTAATATGAAGTTGAATACTATATCAGTACAGGTACACAATCCTTTATCCAGAACCACTGGGGGGGACAGTGTGTTCCAAATTTTGGATTTTTCTGGATTTCGGAAAGCCAGATTTAAGCCCACCTGAATTGTGCTGCCATATCAACCCCCACCCCCTTCCAGTTGCCCTGCTGTCTCCCCCTACCCACCTCACCTGCCCAACTCGCGCTGCCAGTCCCTCGCCTGCCCAACGCGCTGCCTGTCTTACCCCCCTCACCCGCCCGACTTGCACTGCCCGTGTCCCGTCCGCCCAACTCCCGCTGCCTATCTCTCACCCCACTTGCCGGATTTTGGAGCTTTCCGGATTTTAGATGTCCGGATAAAGGATCGTGTACCTGTACAGAAGCAGATTGGATTTTTTTTTTTAAATTTAGAGATACAGCCCACAAGCCTGCATTGCCAAAATACATCTATGACCAGTTAACCCACTAACCCCAAGTCTTTGGAATGTGGGAGGAAACCCACACAAACATGGGGAGAACCTAAATACTCCTTCAGACAGTGCCGGATTCAAAACCAGGATGCTGGTGCTATAATAACATTGTGCTAACTAACCATTACACTAACCATAATACCAATGTTTAAGAGGCATTTAGACACATGAACAAGCAGAATGGAGGGATAAAGACTAATGCAGGCAGATTTACAGTTTAAATCAGCATCATGAATGGCACAAATACCATGGGACAAGGAGCCTGGAGTTGAGCTATATTGTTCGACAGCATTAGGTTAGATAGTCTAATGTTATCAAACAGCTCATCCAACTCTGTACAGAAAGGAAAGGTGAACCAATGGGAATGTGTCAGACTTACCATATTGAAAATAAAACAAAAATGTTGGAAAAGCTCAGGTCAGAAGGTCTTCTACTGAAGCACAGAACAGACACTTCGAACCAAACCAGTTTAGCATTCTGGGCTAGTCACATTTGCCTGCATTTGGCCCATATCCTTCTAAGCACTTCCTATCCATACATCTGTCCAAATGGCCTTTGAACATAATAATTGTACCTCCTTCAACAATTTCCTCTGGCAGCTTAATCCAGATACAGACCATGTCCTAGGTGGAAAAAAAATTGCCCCTCATATATAGCTTTCTTAAATCTCGGCCCTTCCCTCTCTCTTTAAATCCATGCCCTCCCATTGTAGAATTATCTACCCTTGGAAAAAGACTGAGCACTCACTTTATCTATGCCCCTCATAATTTGTATATGTCTACAAGATCGCTCCTCAGCCTCCAAAGGTTCAGCAAATAAAGACCCAGCCTATCAATCTGACTGCTTAAATGGTTCCTTTTTCCTGACAATAGCATCAATAGCCCCTTTCACACTTGCATGTGGTCCCAGGAATTAATGGCCAATCGGCCCAAGAACAGTCTAGTGTAGAATGAAAATCATCTCAACACTGGCATGAGATGACATCATCTCACGCTGGGGATACACTGCCTCAACCCCTTGTACAATCCCTGCTCTCTGCAGACACCAGCGTTTCAATCAAGCAAGTGTAGAATGGGCAGTTGGATTCTTGGACAGAAAATAATTTTTGTATGAGTGCAGGAATGTGGAGGAAGAAAAGATTAAAATGAAGGTATAAAGTTTGCCATGGGAAAGTCATGGGGGAGAAAAGAAGGAAGTGCTCACAATAAATAGCAATAGCAGACAATTTATTATCAGTGTGGGAAAGTTAGTAGCACTATCGCGCACAATTTATAAAGACCTTGGGAAAAAAAACAATGGCGGGCTTGTCCTCCCAGAATTCCGTGCGGAAGGGAAACCCCTCCAAGGGCGCTCTATACATGCAGCCGTGCATACAGCCGTGCATACAGCCCTTTCTCTGCCATGCGGAATTCTGAGAGGCAGGTCCACCATTGTTTTTATCCCACGTTCTTTATAAATTGTGCGTTAGAGTGCTACAAACTTTTGCACAATGTTTAAAAGAAAGTTGGCTTTTATGTCAAGCATGTTGAAACACACCATGGCAGAAGTTAATGTTGCAGTTACAGACTACTCATTTGGTCTTTGAAAGTTGCTACACCACTTAACAATCCAATTGCAACCTCAATTCCACATTCCCATTTACCCCAAAGTAGCCTTTCACCATCTTGCTTATCATATACATCAGCCTTAAAATTACTGAAAGATTCTGCTTCCACTACTTTTTGAGAGAGAGAATTCCAAACTCAATTTTTTTTTTGCCTTATCTCTCTCTCAAATGGGTAAACAGTATTTTTAAACTTCAACTAGAAACATCCTAGATTCATTGAGAGCTCCAGCAAAAAACTAGCCCTTCAACCCATCTCATCTGTGCTGATCTAGTTACACTAAACCCATTCAGAGCCAGCTCTTCAGCGCTTGACGTCCTGCTTTGCGGAAACTGCCAAAATGTTTGGCCTGGAAGTCAGCCTGAAGAAAACTGAGGTCCTCCATCAGCCAGCTCCCCACCATGACTACCAGCCCCCCCACATCTCCATCGGGCACACAAAACTCAAAACGGTCAACCAGTTTACCTATCTCGGCTGCACCATTTCATCAGATGCAAGGATCGACAATGAGATAGACAACAGACTCGCCAAGGCAAATAGCGCCTTTGGAAGACTACACAAAAGAGTCTGGAAAAACAACCAACTGAAAAACCTCACAAAGATAAGCGTATACAGAGCCGTTGTCATACCCACACTCCTGTTCGGCTCCGAATCATGGGTCCTCTACCGGCATCACCTACGGCTCCTAGAACGCTTCCACCAGCGTTGTCTCCGCTCCATCCTCAACATCCATTGGAGCGCTTTCATCCCTAACGTCGAAGTACTCGAGATGGCAGAGGTCGACAGCATCGAGTCCACGCTGCTGAAGATCCAGCTGCGCTGGGTGGGTCACGTCTCCAGAATGGAGGACCATCGCCTTCCTAAGATCGTGTTATATGGCGAGCTCTCCACTGGCCACCGTGACAGAGGTGCACCAAAGAAAAGGTACAAGGACTGCCTAAAGAAATCTCTTGGTGCCTGCCACATTGACCACCGCCAGTGGGCTGATATCGCCTCAAACCGTGCATCTTGGCACCTCACAGTTTGGCGGGCAGCAACCTCCTTTGAAGAAGACCGCAGAGCCCACCTCACTGACAAAAGGCAAAGGAGGAAAAACCCAACACCCAACCAACCAATTTTCCCCTGCAGCCGCTGCAACCGTGTCTGCCTGTCCCGCATCGGACTTGTCAGCCACAAACGAGCCTGCAGCTGACGTGGACTTTTACCCCCTCCATAAATCTTTGTCCGCGAAGCCAAGCCAAAGAAGAAACCCCCCATTCATCGCATTTGTTTCTGTTCACACCTCATTCTCATCAACATCCTCCAGATTCTACTACTCAACTACACTATAGGCACGTCAAGTACCTTTATTTATAATGGCAATTTATAATGATCAATTAACCTACAATTCTGCATGAATTTAGGATGCAGGAGCAAACTATAGTAAGGGGGTACCAACCAACAATGCACCTGTTTTCTTCAGTGGGATAGCAGTGGAAAGGGTTGGTACTTACAAGTTATTGGGCATCCAGATATCAGAACACTCCCGAGGGCAGCATATCAAGATAAATGTGAAGGTGACACACCAGTGCCACCACTTAGCAAGGAGTCTGAGCAGATTCAGCACATCATTTAATACATTCAAACTTCAACAGGTCATATTGTGGAAAATACACTGAATCGTTGCATCATGGCCAGATTTGGAAATATGAGTGCCCAGGAACATAAGACTGCAGACCTTAGCTGACCTAGCTGTCCATCGTTTTCAATTACCTTCTGTACATTGAAGAAATCCAACTGAGATGCTGCCTCAAGAAAGAAGGAACATCATATAGGATTCCAATCACCCTGGTCATGCTCTCTTCCTGGTGCAAACTTCAGGCAGATGGTAGAGAAGCCTCAAGTCCAGCACCTCCAAGATCAACAACAGTTCTCTCACCTCTCCCCACCCCACAACTACTATCAGACTCTTGAACCTCCCAAAACCACCCTATTCTCAACAACACCAAAGAGCCATCTCTGCCATTGAAACAGCACTTTTTTTGTGCAATAGCAAATGTGAACATTTTTTAATCTTGTGGCATGTTGTGTGAATGTCATTTACTGTTTGTTAGTGTGTTTTATATATCTGCATAACTCCAGCAAATAAGAATTTCACTGAATATATACATTTTAGTTTTGTAAATTATAATAAAACTTTTATCATCATCCAGAGGAAACCCTATGTGGTCGAGGGAAAATGTTCAAATTCATGCAGACAGCACCTGGGATCAGGACTGAACCCGAGTCTCTGATGCCAAGAGGCTCTGGATCTACCAGCTGAGCCTCTGGCAAATGGCAACTCTTATCAGTCACAAGACATCCCAGGATTATTTGTTTCAATCAAGTCCTTATTCTCTCTCTGAATTTGAGTATACTACCCTGTCAAACCTTGACTTTCTCTGAACTGCTAAAATATAAACATTCTTCCTTAAATAAGGAGACCAATATCATACACAATTCTCCAGATGTGGTATTAAAGCATAAACTTTGGTTCTTTGTTTACTGAATCATAGCACTTGAGTGGCCAAGGGCACAGATCTTACGAAATCTATACTTCAAAATTGGTGAAATCAACATTATGAAATAGCTTAAATCTTCCAAATGTTTTTAAATCCAACAAGGTGTGTTTTGATATCAATTAGTAAACCTCCACTAAAGCAGCCTTTGACATTTTATTTTAAGGCTAAAAACAGACAACAAGGAGAATTCAATTCTGAAATTTACAAGGTTGGAACCAAGGAGGAAAATAAAGAATCACAATGCATTATCAAGTGTAATAAATTGTGAGTCACCAAAATCAATGCATACATTTACAAGTGCAAATTTGCAATGCTATACTTTGGAATATTATTACTGCAGCCACTGTTAAAAGTTTATCAATACCAATACTTTGTATAAATAGAATTTTAAACAAGTGAAAATTTGAGATGGGCCCAAGAACCCATTTTCGGTGCTGTACTACTTTATAAACAGTGTAACTTAAACTTTTAATTCTTGACAATTAACACCTTAACAAAATAAGGAAGTCGTTGCTAACAGAAGCCTTCCGTATCTATGACAAATCCGGTACTTTGCTCATTAAGACACTACAAACAGGAGACGAGGTATTTGATCACAGCTTGTTATCACAATCATGTTAAATAATATTTTGGGTTTGACTGAAGCCATACAAATGTTAATAAATCTCATTACAACACCCTGTATTTTATGCATGTTGACATAACATTTACCAATTCACATCGCGGTGCCTTGAGGTGGCGTTACGTAAAAGAGACAAAACTTTTGAACTAAATCGAAATTTGCACGCAGTAATGGAACAGCACAATCTAAATCGATGCTTCAATCTACACAAGGCTGAATTACACTGCTCTAATGTTAAATACACCATGAATAGAATTTCCCAGGCCACTTTTCGAATGTCGGTCCTCAACAGAGTTGCGAGAAGCCCTTCGGCTGGGAGTTGACACGGAGACACATCCTTCACTGCTGCGCACAACTCGCGTCAACTCCTCGCCCCCTCCCCTTCCCTCACAAACCGAGAGAGCGGAGGACGGGCATTCCGATCATCAGGTGGCGCGAAACGGACTGTCCCCCACTCCCACCACACCACCCCCACTCCCCTGGGTTCAAAGCCCAGGCGCACCGGCGGCGCTGGTCCGGCTCCCAGTCATCAGCCACCTCCGTGGCGCCGACCCACCACCCAACCAGGGTTTTAGGTTTTTCGTTCGGTCTTACACAGTGACGTGACCAGATCCCCGGACCACCACTGGATCGGGCGCGTACTTCAGCAGCTGCTCCTCCAGCGCTCGTTCCTCATCACCTTCCTCCTCCTCATAGATCGCATCGAAATCCGCCATCATGCTGGAGGCCGCGAACTCCAGAGAGACGTTGCGCGCGACGCAAGACAGGGGGCAGAAATCGCGAGAGCAGCCAGTGCCCCGCCCCTGCTCGACTGGTCGCAGAAAAGGAAGTGACGTCATGCTCCGGACTTCGCCGGGGAGACGCGGAGCTTCTTGTTGGAAGCGTTCATTAATGTCATTGTGTACTTTGAAAATTATCGGAATTATACCTCAATTAGAAATCATTGAGTCATTGACGCACCCAAATTTTATCATCGGAAAATGTCCTCTCCGACCTGTATCCAAGCAAGTCATGAAGTCTGCGAATGGATCGTGTGCAAAATCAAGGCCATCAACCAACATAAACCAGTCCCTCAGTAATATATTGATGACAAGACCCTAGATTGCTTTTTATACTTTACGAGGATTGGGAATATAGACAAGCATTGAGCAGCAGGTGCAAATGCTCATTGCTGTATAATTGTGAGAGCTGTATAAAAGAATGTTGATGGACGAAGGCCCTTTGCGGAAATTTACATACCATTAAAAAGCAGAGGGAATCCGAAAATGAGAACTGTAAAGCGACAGGATTATTGGAGCTCCAAGAATGAATGATCAAAAATAGATGGTAAAGACAAACTCAGCACATGACAAAAATACAAGTTAGGTGAGAAGTAAAATATATGTTAATGCTTATTCAGCCCTTTTTCACCATCAATACTGGATGCCAATGCTTCTTGGTTGAAATTGACTGAGTCAATGAGAATAAAGAGCGTGTATACAGTAAAAACGCACCCAAATGCTGGAGGAACTCAGCATCCACAGGAGACAAAGATGTATAGTCGACGTTTCGGCCCTGACCCTACGGCAATATCACACCATCTGCAGACTTTTATGTTTCACTCAGCATGCATATAGTGCACTCCATAATATTTAGGACAAATACATTTTTTCCCTTTATCTGTCCCTGTGCTCAACAGTTTTACATTTCTAATCAAACGATTCACATGTGATTAAAGTGCACAATCCAGATTTAATTCAAGGTTATTTGTATATATGTTGGTTTGACTATGTAGAAATTACAGCACTTTTTATACATAGTCCCGTTATTTCAGGGCACCATAATGTTTGGGACATTTGGCTTCTCAGGTGTTTGTGAGTACTCAGGTATGTTTAATTGCTTCATCGGTGCAGCTCGACTTGCTTCTCAGCTTTTGATCACTTTTGGCTATGTTGTTTCCTCCTGAAGAGTGTTTCTGATATGTCAGTCAATCATTTAGGGATTTTTCTTCATTGTGATGAGAAGTCTTCATCAGCAGTGGAAGTCCCTTTGTTATTACTAAGCTCATCAGTACACTCTTTCTAATTTTTTTTGTCCCACTGCGTTCCTCCATCACCTAAAATGACAGAAGACAAAATGAACTGACCCAGTATGTAAAGGTAGATGACACAATTTTCTTGTTTATTTTCATTGTGTGATGACATTGTTTAATGTATCAAATAGGTTGAATGTTGAGTGGGTGGGGGGGGGGTGAAGGAGGGAGGGAAGGGAGGGGGAGAAAGGAGAGAAAATGACACTATATTCAAGAGAGAAATGTTTACGTGTATTTTGGTCAATATGGTTCATGGTGTGAAAAATATTTTTTTTTAAATACACTCTTTTTTCTTGATGATGTTTCAAACTGTTGATTTTGGTAATCCTATTGTTATATATAGAGAATTTAGGTTAAAATGGCTTAAGTTAAAATGTGATGATTAATCATAAAAAGGGAAGCCAGAACGGACAGGGAGCATACTAGCAGCCAAGGACAAAAGGTTCAGCTGGATATGTTTTTTTAAACATATCTTTCCATGGTCATAGTGAGAGACATGCAGGAGACAAAAGATTGATAAGAAGGGTGAGAAACAGAATTTAGTGTATGTAGAGTTCGCAGCGTACGTAACGAACGTGATAATTAAAAATGCAGTTGTACTTAGAATGCTTTTGCAATACTAACCAATTAAAACAGTATTAATAAGTAGGGGAAGGGCAAACAATAAGGGTATAAAAATCAATGCACTGTATGTATCGGGGCTTAACTGGTGAGAAACCAGTTGAGTCCAACTCTGCAGACTTGTAAATAAAGCTTGTCGTGTCATCAGTTTTAAAGAGACTCATGTGTGAGAAGTTTTATTTCTGACAAATGGGGGCTCGTCCGGGATCTACACTCCGGCCGTGAGGGGAGGCGAGAAGAGGGACATCGGAGGCGGTGCACCCCGCTGAGTTCAGCGGCTCCTAGTCCCTTGCTCGTCGCTTCGGGCGGCTTGAGCGAGTGGTATCCGGACAAGGTGACACGACAAGACGGAGAGGAGAAGGGTGACGGTTCAATCCCCGAGAAGACACCGGTAAGTGACGACTTACGATTGTGGTGTGGGGATTGGGTAAAAGGTGTAACGGGATACACCTGTTTGGATAAAAACCTAACGGAATAGATTAAGTATAGATCTTTTGTCGTGGTGTGAGGACCCTGTCGCGGGACTCTAGGATAGACCCCAGGGAAACCTCGGCGGTAACCGAAGGAGGGACAGTACCTCCGACGAAGTGCCAAGAAGAGAGGGGTCAACCCCAGGAAAACCTCAGCGGTAACCGAAGGAGGGACAGCACCTCCGACGAGGCGTCTGAGAGGAAGGGAGTAGGGTCCAGAACGAGAGGGTCCTCAGCAACAATAAACAGATCTAGGTGGGAAAATGGGAGGATCAAAATCTAAGGGCTCGTCTGAAAATTCAGGACAATTCCTGGGAGTACCCCTTGACAGCCCTTTGGGGAGAATGTTTGAAAATTGGGATAGTAAAAGATATCGGGACAAAAACAAGAAAAAGATGGTTCAATATTGTCTCCTTTGGTCGAAACAACCTATTAAAGGTTCCTCGGTCTGGTGGCCGAAATTTGGATCTGATGAGGATTGGGTTAGACAAGCATTAAACATATATGTAAATTCGAGACCAAAGGTGAATCAAGAAGAGTCAGCATATGCATTTTGTTGGGTTCCCTGGCCAGGATCCTTAACAAAATGTTTTAAATTGAGGGTAGCGGGAGAAAAGAAGTGGGAACCTCTGGACAACCTTCCCCCTCCTTATATTCCCCCGGTGCCTACTGCGCCCGAGGAAAGCTCATTACCGGAGGGGAAAGGTGATGAATCTGATTGCCCCGAAAGGGGCCAGGAAAAAAAGAATGAATTAAGGGAGTCGGACCCTAAACTTCCACCGGTAAACCGACCCTGGACAAGATCCCAGACTGGTCCAGGACCATCAAAGTTTTCAGTAAGCCTAAATCCCCTGAGGGAAGTTCCTATGGGAGGACCGGGAGGGGGAACGGGATATGTGAATGTTCCCCTAACTAGTACAGAGGTGCGGGGATTTAAGAAAGAAATGAAAAAGTTATTGGAAGATCCTATAGGACTGGCCGAACAGCTCGACCAATTCCTGGGACCAAACACATATACGTGGGAAGAGATGCAGGCAATAATGGGAACATTATTCTCACCCCAGGAGAGGCAGATGATTCGACGGGCTGCCCTCCTCATGTGGGAATATGAACAACCTGGGGACCCCAGACCCCATGAACAAAAATATCCCTTAAATGAACCCAGGTGGGACAAACGAACACCCGAGGGATTGGCAAGTATGAGACAATATAGAGAGTGGACAATTAAAGGGATACGGGAGGCTGTGCCATAGGGTCACAATTTCACCAACGCATTTGGGAACCACCAGGGGAAAGATGAGTCCCCTACTGATTTTTTGGAGAGGGTGAGAAAGAATGTCCAACAGTATGCTGGTGTGGACCCTAGTACACCAATGGGTGAACAGCTTATTCGAATTGAATTTGTTTCCAAATCATGGCAAGACATTAGAAAGAAACTAGAAAAGGAGGAGGACTGGAGTGAAAAACCCCTAAGTGAACTGTTAAAAAAGGCACAAAAAGTATATGTGCAGAGAGAAGAAGAAGATCAAAAGAAGGCGACAAAGGTTATGGTACAGACTATCCGACAGATGAATGCTGAATCCAGAGGGGAAAGAAAACAAAACCTTCCTCTAAACAATCCAAAATATCCAAGAGAGGGAAGACCCCGGAGGTTCGTTAAGTGCTATTACTGCAATGAGGAAGGACACTTTAAGAGGGAATGCCCCCGATACAAGAGGGAATTGCGTGCCCTCGAACTTATGGAAGAAGATTAGGGGTGTCAGGGGTTCCAAATGTTAGGGACCAAATATAAGAGGGAACCCCTGGTAAAACTAAAAATTGGTCCCAAGGGAGAAGAGGTGGTGTTTATGGTGGATACAGGAGCGGAACGAAGTAGTGTAATAACTGTGCCAATCGGAACTGAGCCTATAAAAAGTAATTTGACAATTTCTGGGATAGAAGGGGCTCCCAGAATGGTATCAATAATCCCCCAAGTAACAGTGAAACTGGAAGAAAGAGAAGGGGTACAAGACCTCTTGTTATTACCTTCGGCTGGATTTAACCTCCTAGGAAGGGACTTACAGGCTCTCCTAGGTTTGGGTGCTCTCCCTGTGGACGGAGAAGTGCGAGTCCACCTCTGCGCTTTAAAGGAAGAGGATGAACGGCAGATTGACGAGAGAGTCTGGTATAAGGAGGGAAATCGAGGAGGTCTGGACATCCCACCTTTACATGTCACATTAATACCAGGTCATCAGCCGGTAAGGAAACGTCAGTATCCTATTTCTTTGGAAGGGAGAAAAGGGCTACAGCCGGTAATTGAGACTCTAATACGAGACGGACTATTAGAAGAATGCATGTCACCTTATAACACCCCTATACTCCCAGTGAAAAAGTCAGATGGATCCTATCGCCTAGTTCAGGATCTAAGAAGTTTGAATGCTGTTGTTCAGACCCGCCACCCAGTGGTGCCTAATCCCTATACTATTATGAGTCGGATTCCCCCAGACCATGAGTGGTTTAGTGTTATCGACTTGAAGGATGCCTTCTGGACATGTCCATTAGAAGAGGAAAGTAGAGATATGTTCGCGTTTGAATGGGAAAATCCATGGACAGGTAGACGGAGACAGCTTCGGTGGACTGTATTGCCCCAAGGGTTCACTGAATCTCCGAACCTGTTTGGACAAATACTAGAACAAATCCTGGCGGACTATCCACAATCTGATGATTCCCAACTAATGCAGTATGTGGACGATTTACTATTATTAGGACCCAAGGAACAAGAAATGAGGGGAGATACAATTAGACTCTTGAATTATCTGAGGAAAAAGGGTCTACGGGTGTCCAGGAACAAGTTACAGTTCGTTGAGAGAACTGTGGTATATCTGGGACACCAGATAAGTAAAGGACAGAAACGGATTACCCCTGAACGGATTGCGGGAATCACTAGAATGCCGTTACCCCGTAATAAGAAGGAAATAAGACAATTCCTGGGACTCTTAGGTTACTGTAGGTTATGGATAGAGGACTACTCAGCGTTGGTGAAGTTTATGTATGAAAAGCTGACAAATGAAAATGAATATCCATTGAAATGGACCCAGGAGGAGGAGGGATGGTTTGAGGACTTGAAGCATCGCCTGACACGAGCCCCGGTACTCACTCTGCCCTCTTTAAAACAGCCCTTCCAGCTATTTGTCACTCATAACCAAGGAACAGCAGTGGGGGTTTTAACACAGGAAAAAGGCGGTCAGCGACACCCAGTGGCTTTCCTTTCCAAAATGATGGACCCAGTGTCTCGCGGATGGCCGACGTGTATCCAGGGAGTAGCGGCTGCTGCTCTGTTGGTAGAGGAAGCACGTAAACCTACTTTTGGAGGAAAGATGACTGTGTACACCTCCCATTCTGTGAGTGTTTTATTAACACAAACTGCCCATCGATGGCTGACTGATTCTCGCATATTAAAGTATGAAACCATTTTAATGGTTGGAGAAGATCTACAGTTTGCAAAGATTAATAGCTGCAACCCAGCTCAGTTTTTATACGGCAGTGAAACAGAGAGAGAGGTGGAGCACGACTGTGTCGAGTTGACGGATCTTCAGACCAAGACCCGAGAAGACCTTTGCGATACTCCGCTGGGAGAAGGATATGAATTCTACATTGACGGCTCCGCCAGATGTGTTGACGGAATGAGAAGAAGTGGGTATGCTATAATAGAAGGAAATACTTGGAAAGTAGTAGAATCCACGAGACTACCCGGAAGCTGGTCAGCACAGTCCTGTGAACTATATGCCTTGCAGAGAGCCCTCAGAATACTGGCAAAGAAAATTGGAACGATTTACACTGATTCCAAATACGCATACGGGGTAGTGCATACCTTTGGTAAGATCTGAAAGGAGCGTGGTCTAATTACATCAAGAGGAAAGGAATTGGCACACGAACAGATGATTACTCTGACTTTAGAAGCCTTGACATTACCCCAAGAAATAGCAGTGGTCTACATACCAAGCCATCAAAGGGGAGATAACCCGACAGCAATTGGAAACAGACTGGCTGATGAAGAAGCCAAAAGGGCAACCATGCAACAAGAAGTCTGTTTGCTGACCTTAATCCCAATAAGACAAGGCATAAAGAAGGCTCCCATTTTCTCTGCTAAGGAAAAAAAGGACATGGCTCAGCTGGGCGCAAGCCAGCTGCCTGATGGAACATGGAAGACACCAGATGGAAGAATGGTTCTAAATAAAGAAATAACTCGCAATATTTTAAAACACCTGCATCATCAGAGCCACTGGGGCACCCAAGCCTTATGTGACACAGTGCTTCGAGAATATGTGTGTAAGGGAATCTACACCTTGGCCCAACAGGAGGTGCAGAACTGTCACCTATGCACAAAAATTAATAAAAAGGTGATGAGGACAGGGACCATGGGAGGTCAACCATTAGCCATACGCCCTTTTCAAAGTATCCAGATCGACTTCACAGAGTTACCTCAAGTCCAAAGATGGAAGTATCTATTGGTGGTAATAGATCACTTTACCCGATGGGTGGAAGCCTTCCCAACAGTAAATGCTACAGCCTCTACAGTAGCTCGCCTCCTCCTAGAGCAGATAATCCCCAGATATGATATAATGGATTCTATAGACTCAGACAGGGGTCCACATTTTTGTTCAAAAATCCAGCAATTGATTTGTAATGCATTACAGATCTCTTGGAAATTGCATACCCCTTGGCATCCACAAAGCTCAGGGAGGGTTGAACGTATGAATGGAACCCTAAAAATGCAATTGACAAAATTAATGGTGGAAACTAAAATGCCTTGGATAAAGTGTCTGCCCCTGGCTTTATTAAGAATTCGTACTGCCCCACGAAAAGATGTAGGGTTGTCCCCTTATGAAATGATGTTTGGGCTTCCCTTCTGGAGTACAGTTGAGGGGTGCCCCACCTTGGGGGAAGGGGATATATTTGTTAGGAACTATTTACAGGCACTGTCACGCTCTCTTACAGATTTACGAAAGAGAGGACTATTGGCACAAACACCGCCTCTAGACTTTTCTTTACACAAAGTGGAACCACGAGACTGGATTCTCATCAAGACCTGGAAAACTGGGGGAGGAGTCACGTGATGGAGTAGTGGCCGGACGGTGAACTCCAGCCCTCTCCAGAAAAGTCGGGAAAAACAAGAGAAAACACAAAGGCACAGAAATAAAAGTTACAGAAAAGTGAGTATAAAGGTGGAAAGAAGATGGCGACAAAAAAAGAAAAGTCGAAAGCAACGGTAAGAAGAGAGGAAGAGAAGACAAAGGAGGAAAAAGGTGAAGGCCTTACCTGTCCGAAGAGGCCCGCTGCGGAGAGAGAAACCCGCTCCCTCAGGTCGGTAAATAATGGACTACAAAAATGGCTCGCAGAGCCGAACAAAAGTGCGCAACCGCGCATGCGCGAAACTTCGCGCATGCGCGATGCGAATGAAAAAAAACACACCGACGGGAGGGGGGACCAGCTGGGGAGTCGATCTCCACAGCCGGCAACGACAGCTGCAGAACACCTGCAGCAAGAAGAGACCACAGAAGACAATAGAAACAAGATAGAAGAGGAGGAAAGGGCAACAAAGAAACAACAGATGGTCAACCCAGAGGAAGAAGAAGAGGAAGAGTATGGTGAAATAGAAGAAGAAAAGAGAGGCAAGGTAAAGGATATACTTGCTCTTATTAGAGGATACATGGAATCATTTAAAGAATGGCAAACACAGGAATTTAAGGATTTAAGAAAAAGAATAAACAACACAGAGGAGAAAATAATTAAAATGGAGATGACCTTAACAGAAATGGGAAAAAAAATGGACAAGATGGAAGAGCGGGCAGTAGCAGCAGAAATGGAGGTAGAAGACTTAAAAAAGAAATTGGAGAAATCTAATAAAAAAACTAAAGAGACACAAGAACTACTAGCTCAAAAAATAGATACAATGGAAAACCATAACAGAAGAAATAACATAAAGATAGTAGGCCTTAAGGAAGATGAAGAAGGCAAGAATATGAGGGAGTTTATAAAAGAGTGGATCCCTAAGACCCTAGGATGTCCAGAACTACAGCATGAAATGGAAATAGAAAGGGCACATAGAGTATTGGCCTCTAAACCACAACCACAACAAAAACCAAGATCTATTGTAGTAAAATTCCTAAGATATACTACAAGAGAAAAGGTACTGGAGAAGACAATGGAAAAAGTAAAAGAGGGCAACAAACCACTGGAGTATAAAGGGCAAAAAATCTTCATTTATCCAGATATAAGTTTTGAACTCCTAAAGAAGAGAAAAGAGTTCAATACAGCAAAGGCGATTTTATGGAAGAAAGGGTATAAATTTATACTAAAGCATCCAGCGGTATTGAAAATATTTATTCCAGGACAGCAAAACAGACTATTCTCGGATCCAGAAGAAGCACGAAAATTTGCAGAACAATTACAAAAATAGACTGAGGGAGGAAGACGGGTAATGAGAGTTAAAATGATCACGACTGATATGTATGTGGGTAAAGACAAAAATAGACTGAGGGATGAAGACGGGTAATGAGAGTAAAAATGATCACGATTGATATGTATGCAGGTAAAGAGGTATAAGAGTGAATAGAGACAATGAGCATACATGAATGTATCTGTACTTAGAGGAAAATATAGATAGTATAGACAAGAATTAATAAGGGAAGGTAATGGAATAGAGAGAATAAGGAGGGAATTAAAAGAGGGACCTTTGTGACATATGAAAAGTGAAATCTTTTCTGGGGGAGGCGGGGTGGGGGGAAATAGCGGTCACTGCAAAATCAGTTGACGCTTGCGAGTGGATTCGCAAATCCAAATGGAGAGGGGAGATGTGGTTGTCCGACAAGGGATAAAGGACAACTCAGGAGGTGAAGGGGAGATTGGGGATAAATAAGATAGAAATAGGAGAATAAGGAAAATGTTAGATGTTGTAGGAATGTTGTCTTATAAAGAGTTGAAAATAAGAAAACAGAAATGGAAAAGGAGGAAAGGTAATGATGGAAAAACGGAAAGAGAAGATAAACAAAATATAAAAGGGCTACGCTGAACTATATGTCTAAATATTAATGGAATACATAACCAAATTAAAAGGAAGAAACTACCAAATTTAAATGAATAAATGTATTCCATTAGAAAAAATAACATATTGGTTAAGAAATAATATTGAAATATTCGAACAAGTATAGGAGCCTTACATTAAATACAATAGCGAAATCCTACCGGGGACAAACATTACCTAAGTTGATGGAAGGAGAAGGAAAGAAAAGAATGGACTCAGTAGAATTTCTGGTGTAATTTTGTTGAATGACAACATTGTCTGACTGGCTTAATGCAACCTAGATTGTATACCTAAAATGGATGAGAGGGGGGGGTGGGGGGGTGGTTTGGGAGGAAAGGGGGGGGGGAGAAAAAGTCACTGTATATGTGTGAAAAGAAATAGTGTATATCATGGCTAATGTGATTTATGGTGTGAAAAATAAAAAAAATTAAAAAAAAAAAAAAGACCTGGAAAACTGAAAAACTCCAGCCCCAGTGGGAAGGTCCATACCAAGTTCTCTTAACTACAGAGGCTGCAGCATGAACAAGAGAGAAGGGGTGGACGCACGCATCCAGATTTAAGGGACCTGTAGAGGCGCCTCAGGACCCTGATACGAACTCAGATTGGACGTGTTCCTGGAGAAAAACCTCTTACCTTGCGATTTCGCAGAAAGACTTGATTCACAATGTTATTGTTATGTTCTTTGATTTTTCTTAGTTTGCCTATGTCTTTATCAGGTGTGAAATGTAAGAAATGCAGAGACACAGTGGTCCTGTTTCAGGACCACATTTGGGGAAGAAAGGAGGGTAATTTTATTTCCCATACCTCAGTTCCTGAGAAATGCTGGGCAGAAAATACCACCCAACATCCATATACCCCTTGTGTGGAAAAAGAAGGAAATAATATGGGTCATTATATACAGATTCCTAATACCACTCCTTTCCCTCTTAACGGTTGGAAGGGTGACTCAGGCCCACCATGCCCTGATGGACTCTGGTTTTGCATACACACATTTTAAAGAGAGAAAGGGGTGGATTGTTATATATAGAGAATTTAGGTTAAAATGGCTTAAGTTAAAATGTGATGATTAATCATAAAAAGGGAAGCCAGAACGGACAGGGAGCTTACTAGCAGCCAAGGACAAAAGGTTCAGCTGGATATGTTTTTTTAAACATATCTTTCCATGGTCATAGTGAGAGACATGCAGGAGACAAAAGATTGATAAGAAGGGTGAGAAACAGAATTTAGTGTATGTAGAGTTCGCAGCGTACGTAACGAACGTGATAATTAAAAATGCAGTTGTACTTAGAATGCTTTTGCAATACTAACCAATTAAAACAGTATTAATAAGTAGGGGAAGGGCAAACAATAAGGGTATAAAAATCAATGCACTGTATGTATCGGGGCTTAACTGGTGAGAAACCAGTTGAGTCCAACTCTGCAGACTTGTAAATAAAGCTTGTCGTGTCATCAGTTTTAAAGAGACTCATGTGTGAGAAGTTTTATTTCTGACACTATGGTTTGGGAAATGTCTTATTTTTATTCTTATTTTTCAGCCTTATTATGACTTCTTTGACTTCCCTTGGCAGAACTCTGGTGCTCATGTTGAAAAATGGTGACTACAGTCACCAAAGGTGATTGGAAGCAAACCAAGCGCTCTTACACCTGCACCAATGAAACAATTAAACATAGCCACCTGAAGATAAATGTCCCAAACATTATGGTGCCCTGAAATGAGGTGACAATGTATAAAAAGTGCTGTCATTTCTACATGGTCAAACCAAATTGTATACAAAAAAACTTGAATAAAATCTGGAATGTGCACTTAAATTACATGTGAATTGTTGTTAGGCACTACCAGTAACCACAAAGACTAGGCTGAGGGAACAATAGGCTTTAATATACATAAGAACCTTGATGGCCTGGATCCAGGTATAGGAATAGAGGGAAGGGAGAGGTGGCTTGACCCTTACGGCTCAGGACCACGGGGGAGGTGTCATAGGGTATGAGCCATCAGTGGGCGGGCCAGCTCCATATATGCAGGAGTTAACAATAACTATATACAATGGAGGAAATATATCACCACATTCACCCCTCCTTTTAAAACAGAAACCTCCCTCAGTCTTTGAACAAAAAAAACTGCCAAGACTAAAGATTCAATCGCATCAGTGACCTCCTGTCTACAGGACCTGTGGGGAGCAGGGGTGGGGATGGTCTGCTGTTCCGCCGGCCTGGTGTCAAGAGACGGAGTCACCATCTGACTACGTGGAGAGGGTGCTGTCTGTTGGGTTGATGTCGGAAATGGTATGGGGTGGAGGGGGGACAGTGCCCTGAGGGGAGCCAGCCCCGTTCAAGTGAGATCCATGGTGGGTGGTATCCCAGACGAGTCTGCCCCTAACAGTAAGTCCCATTGTCGGGTGGTGATAAACTCAGGGAGGTCAGAGGTGTATGGAGTGGTTCCGGGCTCGCCGGCATGTGCCAGATGCCAGACAGGTACTGTGTTCTCAGGCCGTCAGGGTACCTCACAAAAGCGTACTGAAGGTTAGCATGGATGAGGTGCACCTCTTCAACCAACAGGTCAGTCTTATGGCCCCTCACATGTCTCCAGAGCAGGACCTGGCCTAGCGTTGCCAAACAGGGAGGCACTGAGGGTCCATTCGCTGACTTTCTGGGGAAGGCAAATATACAATCTTGCAGGGTGGTGTTTGTAGCGGTACACAGGAGTGATCAGATGGTGTGGAATGCCTCTGGCAGGATGTCCTGCCAGCAAGACATTGGCAGGTCCCTGGAATTCAGGGCCAGGAGCACAGCCTTCCAAATGGTGGCGTTCTCTCCACCTGGTCATTATCCCTAGGGTTATAGCTGGTGGTCCTACTGGTGGATATGCCTCTGGCCAGAAAGTACTGTCGCAGCTCCTCACTCATGAACGAGGACCCGCGATCGCTGTGGATGTAATCCGGGTACCTGAACAGAGTGAAGATATTGTGTAGTGCCTTAATCACAGTGACCGAGGTCATATCTGGACAGGGAATGGCAAAAGGGATCCGGAAGTACTCTTCGATAACGTTCAGGAAATAAATGTTCTTGTTGGACGAGGAAAGGGGTCCTTGAAATCGACACTTAGTCATTCAAATGGGCGAGTGGCCTTTATGAGGTGTGCCTTGTTGGGTCTGTAGAACTGCGGCTTCCATTCAGTGCAGATCCAACAGTGTCTGGTAATCCTCAACGGATTACGGGAGGTTTCAAGTCTTGATGGAACAGTCTCGTAACTCCAGGGTGGCAAAGGGCATTGTGTAGGGCTTGGAGATGATTGAGGTGTGTGCTGGTGCACATACCCCGGGAGAGGGCATCAGGCGGATCATTGCGTTTACCTGGCTGATACAAGATATCATAGTTGTAGGTGGAGAGCTCGATTCTCCACCTGAGAATCTTGTCATTTTTAATTTTACCCTGTTGAACATGAAAGCAACGGTTTTCATGTCCATCAGCAGGGTAAACCTTTTTCAGCCAGGTAGTGGCACCGCCTCAACAATTGCCTGCACCTCCTTCTCAACATAGGAGTGCCATGTCTCAGGGCCGTGAAGGGTAAGTGAAAAAAATGCTACTGGGCTGCCTGCCTGGTTGAGTGTGGTGGCCAGTGGGAAGTCAGAGGCATTGCTCTCCACTTGGAACGGGACGGATTCGTCCACATCATGCAGAGTGGTCTTTGTGATATCTCCTCGGATTAGATGGAATGCAGCCTGGGCCTTCGCTGATAACGGCAAAGTTGTGGGCCTAATAAGGGGGTGGGCCTTATCGGCATAGATGGGCACCCATTGTGCATAGTAGGAGGACAGCCCCGGGCATCTCTTCAGTGCTTTCAGCGTGTTCGGGACTGGGAGCTCCATAAGAGGCCACATGCAGTTGAGGTCCAGGGCAATGACTCCATGTGCCATGACGCATCCAAGGAGAGCCAGGCTATTGGGATTAAAGACACACTTGTCTTTATTGTATAAGAAGTTAAGGGACTTTGCAGTCTACAGAAATTTAGCAAGGTTAGCGTCGTGGTCCTTCTGATCATGGCTGCAGATGGGGGGAAGGGAGAGGTGGCTTGACCTTTAATGCTCAGGACCACGGGGGAGGAGTCATAGGGTATGAGTCATCAGTGGGTGGGCCAGCTCCATATATACAGGTCAACAATAACTATATGATATACAACAAGAGAAAATATATTGGAGAAAGCAATGAGGAAAATAAGAGAAGACAAAAAACCACTGGAATACAAAGGTCAAATTTTTTTTTTCTATCCAGATATAAGTTTTGAACTCCTGAAGAAGAGGAAGGAGTTTAATACAGCAAAAACAATCCTATGGAAAAAAGGATATAAATTTATGCTAAAGTACCCAGCGGTACTTAAAATAGTTATTCCAGGGCAGCAAAACAGACTATTCTTGGATCCGGAGGAAGCACGAAAATCTGCAGAACAACTACAAAACAGACAGAGAGATGAAGACATGTAATGAGAAGAACAAAAATGACCACAAACTATATGCATGTGTGTATATGGGTATATATATATATATATATATATGTATGCATATATGTGTGTATGTATATTTTTTTAAAAATAGAGTATAGATAAGAACTAAGAAGGGAAAGTAAGGGAAGAAAGGAAGTAAGGAGGGAATTAAGAGAGTGACCTTTGTTATATATGAAGGTTAAAATCTTTTCTGGGGGGGGCTGGGTGGGGAAGAATTACGGTCACTGCGAAATCAGTTGACTCTTGCGAGAGATTTCGCAAATCCAAATGGAGAGGGGAGATGTGGCTGCCCGACAAGGGACAAAGGGCAACTCAGGAAGGGGAGGGGATAGTGGGGTTAAAGGAATTTTAGATAGGAGAATAATGGAAATATTTTATGTTTTAGAAATGTTGTCTTATAATGTGTTCAAAAAAAGAAAGCAGAAATGGATAAGAAGGAAAGGTGATGATGAGAAAACGGAAAGGAAAGATAAACAAAGTATGAAATGGCTATGTTGAACTATATGACTTTAAATATTAATGGAATACATAACCAAATCAAAAGGAAGAAACTGTTAAATTTACTGAAAAAAGAAAAAATTGATATAGCATTCATATAAGAGACACACTTAACTGAAGTGGAACACAAGAAATTAAAAAGAGATTGGATAGGACATGTAACAGCAGCATCATATAATTCAAAAGCTAGAGGAGTAGCTATATTAATCAGTAAAAATGTACCAATTAAAATAGAAGAGGAAATAATAGATCCAGCAGGGAGATATGTAATGATAAAATGTCAGATATATTCGGAGTTTTGGAATTTACTCAATGTATATTCCCCTAATGAAGAAGATCAAAAATTTATGCAAGATATCTTTTTGAAGATAGCAGACACGCAAGGGAACATAATAATAGGAGGGGATTTCAATCTTAATTTGGATTCAAACATGGATAAAACTGGAAAAAAATTAATAGAAAGAACAAAGTAACCAAATTTATAATTAAATCGATGCAAGAAATGCAACTTTTGGATATATGGAGGAAACAACACCCAAAGGAAAAGGAATATTCATATTATTCAGGCAGATATAAAACATACTCAAGAATAGACCTATTCCTGTTATCAGCTCACATGCAAGAGAGAGTTAGGAAAACGGAATATAAAGTTAGACTATTATCGGACCACTCACCCCTGTTATTGACAATAGAGTTAGAGGACATCCCACCAAGAATGTATAGATGGAGATTAAACTCCATGCTACTTACAAGACAGGATTTTAGAGAATTCATTGAACGACAAATTAAAATGTACTTTGAAATAAATACGGAATCAGTGAAAGATAAGTTGATACTATGAAACGCAATGAAAGCGTTCATCAGAGGGCAAATAATAAGTTATGTAACTAAGATGAAGAAGGACTACAATCAGGAAACAGAGCAGTTGGAAAGGGAAATAGCAAATATAGAAAAAGAATTAGCAATGAAGGAAGACACAACTAAAAGAAGAGAATTGGCAGATAAAAAAATAAAATATGAAACACTACAAACATATAAGGTGGAGAAGAACATAATGAAGACAAAACAGAAATATTATGAACTGGGAGAAAAAACGCACAAAATTCTAGTATGGCAGATTAAGACAGAACAAACTAAGAGAATGGTATTGGCATTAAGGAAAAAAGACAAGCAAATCACATATAATCCAATGGAGATTAATGAAAACTTCAGAGAATTCTACGAACAATTATATCAAACTAAAAACGAAGGGAAAGATGACAAAATAGATGAATTTTTAACTAAAATTGAACTACCGAAATTACAAACAGAGGAACAAAATAAATTAACAGAACCATTTGAAATAGAAGAAATACAAGAGATAATAAAAAAAACTACTGAATAATAAAACACCAGGAGAGGATGGATTCCCAATAGAATTCTATAAAACATTTAAAGATTTATTAATTCCTCCCCTTCTGGAAGTAATCAACCAGATTGATAAAACACAAAGCTTACCAGATTCATGCAAAACAGCAATAATTACAGTAATACGAAATACAGGGAAAGATCCACTTGCACCAGCATCATATAGACCAATATCTTTACTTAACACAGATTATAAGATAATAGCTAAACTATTAGCAAACAGATTAGCCGACTATGTACCAAAAATAGTAAATCTAGACCAAACTGGATTTATTAAAAAAAAGACGAACAATAGACAATATCTGTAAATGTATTAACTTAATTCATGCAGTAGAAGGAAATAAAGCTCCAACAGTAGCGGTTGCTTTAGAAGCAGAGAAGGCCTTTGACAGAGTAGAATGGAATTATTTATTCAAAGTACTACAAAAATTCAGCTTACCAGAGAAATATATTAATTGGATTAAAACATTATATAAGGGGCCATTGGCGAAAGTGACAGTAAATGGATATATATCAAAACAATTTAACTTAAGCAGATCAACAAGGCAGGGATGCCCACTATCTCCCTTATTGTTCGCGTTAGCCATAGAACCACTAGCAGAATTGATAAGAACAGAAAATAATATGAAAGGGATAAAAATAAAAGATAAGGAATATAAAATCAGTCTATTTGCAGATGACGTTATAGTAGTATACTTAGCAGAACCAGAAATATCAATAAAAGAATTACATACGAAATTGAAGGAATATGGAGAAGTGTCGGGGTACAAGATTAACGTAAATAAAAGTGAAGCAATGCCAATGAATAATGCGGATTTCTCAAAATTTAAGAAAGAATCACCATTCAGATGGCAAATGCAAGCAATACGATACCTAGGTATACAAATAAATAAAAACCTCGGCCATCTATATAAACTCAATTATTATCCACTAATAAAAAAATTATAAGACGACTTAGAGCATTGGAAAGACTTACCACTAACACTGATAGAAAGGATAATCTGTATTAAAATGAACATTTTCCCAAGGATACAATACCTATTTCAGGCATTACCAATACACTTAACAGAGAAATTCTTCAAGGAGTTAAAGAAAATAATAAGGAAATATTTATGGAAAGGGGGGAAACCGAGGATAGCACTAGATAAATTAACAGAATGGTATAAACAAGGAGGCTTACAACTGCCAAACTTTAAAAATTATTATAGAGCCACACAATTAAGATACCTATCAGATTTTTATCAAACAAGGGAAAAGCCAGATTGGACTAGATTAGAACTAGATAAAATAGGGGAGAAGATACCTGAACATATATAAATGGGATGAAAAATTGGTACAACGTAGGAATTCTCCAGTATTACATCATCTGCTCAACATTTGGAAGAAGATTCATGTAGAAAGGAATAAAACAAATTACCAACTATCAAAACTAATACTGATGCAAAATCAGCTAATCCCTTTTACAATAGATAACCTTTCCTTTAGAGAATGGGAGAAAAAAGGGATCGAAAAATAGAAAATTGTTTTTCGGGAAATAAATTATTATCTTTGAACAAATGAAGGATAAATATAATATAACTCATGATACAGTGTTGGCATACTACCAACTGAAATCCTACTTGAAGGACAAATTGGGAAGCAGTCTAAGGTTACCAGAGGGAAGTAATTTTGAATATGTGATTACAGACACAATAATAATCAAAAAATTTGTAACAAACATGTATATTAAACTAAAAGAAAAGCAGAATGAGGAAACAAATGGTAAAACTAAACAAAAATGGGAACAAGATCTAAACATAAAGATAAAGAATGAAACATGGGAGAAGTTATGCTCAGGAACTATGAGAAATACAATAAACACGAGGCTACGTATGATACAATATAACTGGATACACAGGCTATACATTACACCTCAAAAGTTAAATAAATGGGACCCAACAGTATCTGACAGATGTTTTCACTGTGAAAAGGAAATGGGAACAACAATTCATGCAATTTGGACATGTGAGAAAGTGAAAAAATTTTGGGAAGATCTAAACCAGATATTAAATAAAATCACAAAAAGCAATATACCAAAAAACCCAGAGATCTTCCTCCTAAGTAACATAAAAAACAAAGAATTTGGACTCGATTTGGATGGTGCACAAAAAAGATTTGTTATGAAAGCCCTAGCTGTAGCAAAAAAATGTATTATGTCAGCCTAGAAATTAGAAAATAACTTGAGAATACAACAATGGTAAATAGAAATGAATAAATGTATTCCATTAGAAAAAATAACCTATAATTTAAGAAATAATGTTACAATATTTGAACAAATATGGGAGCCATACATGAAACATAATAGAGAAAACCTACCGTGGACATCTACCACCTAAAATGACAGAAGGAAAAGAGAATGAAAAGAACTGACTCAGTGGAATTTCTTGTTTATTTTTATTGAGTGACAACATTGTTTGACGAGTTTAATGTATCTTATATTCTGAACTTTAAATAAATGGGAGGGGAGGTAGGGAGGGGAGGAGGGAAGGGGGAGAAAATGACACTCTATATATTTAAGAAGGAAAATGTATGTATCTTGATCAATATGCTTTATAGTGTGAAAAATTTTAAAAAACTCATGCAGTTTGGTATGCAGAGCTTTGACGCCAGCCTTCCAGATCTCTGGGGGGATTCCATCCATACCTGCTGCTTTGCCACTTTTCAAGGTCGGGTCGGATACAGCAATGAGCTCTCCGAACCCTTCTCCATTGACAACAGCATGAAGCAAGGCTGCGTCCTCGCACCAACCCTCTTTACTATCTTCTTCAGCATGATGCTGAAACAAGCCATGAAAGACCTCAACAATGAAGACACTGTTTACATCCGGTACCACACGGATGGCAGTCTCTTCAATCTGAGGCGTCTGCAAGCTCACACTAAGACACAAGAGCAACTTGTCCGTGAACTACTCTTTGCAGACGATGCCACTTTAGTTGCCCATTCAGAGCCAGCTCTCCAGTGCATGACGTCCTGTTTTGCGGAAACTGCCAAAATGTTTGGCCTGGAAGTCAGCCTGAAGAAAACTGAGGTCCTCCATCAGCCAGCTCCCCACCATGACCACCAGCCCCTCCACATCTCCATCGGGCACACAGAACTCAAAACGGTCAACCAGTTTACCTACCTCGGCTGCACCATTTCATCTGATGCAAGGATCGACAAAGAGATAGACAACAGACTCGCCAAGGCAAATAGTGCCTTTGGAAGACTACACAAGAGTCTGGAAAAACAATCACCTGAAGAAACACACAAAGATCAGCATGTACAGAGCTGTTGTCATACAAAAACTCCTGTTCGGCTCTGAATCATGGGTCCTCTACCGGCATCACCTATGGCTCCTAGAACGCTTCCATCAGCGCTGTCTCTGCTCCATCCTCAACATTCATTGGAATGACTTCATCACCAACATCGAACAACTCGAGCTGGCAGAGTCTGCAAGCATCGAATCCATGCTGCTGAAGACCCAACTGCACTGGGTGGATCACGTCTCCAGAATGGAGGACCATCGCCTTCCCAAGATCGAGTTATATGGCGAGCTCTCCACTGGCCACCGAGACAGAGGTGCACCAAAGAAGAGGTACAAGGACTGCTTAAAGAAATCTCTTGGTGCCTGCCACACTGACCACCGCCAGTGGGCTGATATCACCTCCAACCGTGCATCTTGGCACCTCACAGTTCGGCGGGCAGCAACCTCCTTTGAAGAAGACTGCAGAGCCCACCTCACTGACAAAAGACAGACGAAAAACCGAACACCCAACCCCAACCAACCAATTTTCCCTTGCAACCGCTGCAACCATGCCTACCTGTCCCGCATCGGACTTGTCAGTCACCAACGAGCCTGCAGCAGACGTGGACATACCCCTCCATAAATCTTCGTCCGCGAAGCCAAACCAAAGAAAGAAAGTAAGTATGCCAATTACAAAATGTGATGAAGCTGCTTCAGTTCACACTGCTTTGTGAGACTCGACAGCATGTGGAGATGAAGATCATAAAATACAGCTAATAATTTTTGTGCAATATTCTTAAGATGAAGTAAGTAGCATTTTGTCTACTCAAACTTTGGCCATAAAATAATAAATAATAGTTTTAACACTGTAAAGCTTATTCTGATGGTTGGATTGTTTTGTCTTCCATGTTTTACACATCTTCTCTCCACTTTAGATCCATCATGAGGACATTATCCAGGATTTCCTGTGACTTAACAGAAAATTCTGGAAATACTGATCTGGTCAGGCAGCAGTTATGAATTTATGTCCCTAATTGGACAACAATTTTTTTCAGAAGGTTTGCTTCCTTTCTTTTAAATATTATTTTTATTGAGTTTTATTAGAAAACAAACAAAACAACAATAAATTAATTGCAATGAAACCTTTGGAGATTTACAAATAATAACATATGGTACAGTAGCAATACTACTTAATTTTAAATCTAATAAATGGTAATACATAAAATATTGTAAGAGGTAAGTAAGAAAAAAATGAAAACAAAAGAAAAAAAATTCAAATCCACAGCACTCAAGGATAAAATTCATGTGTGTAGTGTTAAATCCGAACATGTGGCCTCAGGGGATCCAAACAAGCAGGCCCAGGGATGTTCATCATCGCATCTCATTAGTTAAATGATGGAACTGAGCTATAAGTGGGCCCCAAGTCTTATCAAAAGAAATCATGATTTTTGTGACGTTATGCATAATTTTCTCCAGATTTAAAAGACATAATATCTAATAACCATTGATTATGTGTAGATGGAAACTCATCTTTCCATTTTTACCATAATTTCTCTTTTTGCTAATAAAGTGGAGAATGCTGTAACCTGTCTTTGATTAGAAGATAAAATAATATTAATATCTTTAGAAAAACCAAATAGACATGGATAATGGGGTGGTACACCACTGGCCTACTGCAGGGGGCAACCTCTGTACCTGCAGAAGAGAACGGGGACAAGGCAACACCTGGCCGGCTGTCAATCAGCCGACCTGATTGGACCAAGCCCCACCCAGTCGGGTGTCAATCACCCTCCAGGATATAAGCCTGAGCCGGCCCTTCAAAGTCACTCTCGGAGCTCACAGCAGCATAATCTGACAGCTGGCTCTGTGGAGTTTAACATCAAATAAATTTGTGTGTTTTCTTTTGACCGACACCGCACCACAGATCTAAAGTAATCCTAAATATGGTTGAAAAAGTTCTAAAAATGTCAGTCCAATATTTTTGCAAATTAGGGTAAGTCCAAAACATATGTAACAAAGAGGCTTTGAATATTTTACATTTTTCATAAAGTGAACTCTTTGGCTTGGCTTCGCGGACGAAGATTTATGGAGGGGGTAAATGTCCATGTCAGCTGCAGGCTCGTTTGTGGCTGACAAGTTCGATGCGGGACAGGCAGACACGGTTGCAGCGGTTGCAAGGGGAAAATTGGTTGGTTGGGGTTGGGTGTTGGGTTTTTCCTCCTTTGTCTTTTGTCAGTGAGGTGGGCTCTGCGCTCTTCTTTAAAGGAGGTTGCTGCCCGCCGAACTGTGAGGCGCCAAGATGCACGGTTTGAGGCGATATCAGCCCACTGGCGGTGGTCAATGTGGCAGGCACCAAGAGATTTCTTTAGGCAGTCCTTGTACCTCTTTCAGAATAAATGAGCATGAATTTAACATAAGTAAATAAAAGTAACATAATAAATATATACTATTGCTGCAATGTGAAAATACAGATGAATATCCTAATTGGATTGAGATGGAGTTCAAATCCTGCAGAAGTACCTCCCTATGGGTGGTATTGGGGTCATCTTTACCTATTTCTGTTCAAAAATTGACAAAGAATTTAATAATGACACATAGACTGTAGATCTGGAATCAATTCATAATTTTTTTTGGACCTGCAGGATTTATAGTTACAAGTCCTATTTATTTATTTATTTATTTCAACCAGCTATTTTAGATGCCAGTTTTCAAGAATGGAATTTTTTAGGTATTATGATCTTTTTATACAACTACATTTTGTATGTCTTCAACAATTGGGGATGATAATTAACCTATCAAATAGACATTATTTCAAATACTATCAAATTCGACATTTTGTTTGCTCCAAGCTTTTAACATTTCCTATTCTTCCTGACCCAAATTTTATTGACGAGCTATTCATTACAATGTACTCATGAAAGCATGATATCTGTTTTATATTATAAACTATTGAATATGAAAGTAATTTCTTTAAGTGGAATGGAAGAATGATCTGAATATCTCTTTCTCAGAAGAAGAATGGACTTAATTTTGGGCCTGATTTACAATTCATCATTGTTTGATAGGCATAGTCGTTTTCAATTCAAAGTGCTACATCGTGTTCATTTCTCCAAAATCAAATCTACTCAAAAAGGTTTGCTTCCTGAAAAGAACATGGGAGATTATGATAGACAGCTTCAAGTTGAACACAGAGATAATTTCAGATTGGCTGATCACGTAGGAAGTTGGAAAAACATTAAGTAAACATTTATTGAATTTAGCATGTTTAATTGCATAATGATGCTGACACATTGTGTTAGTTCAACTGACCTAAAAATGTTTTGCTGCTATTTTTTTTGTTAGTACTCAGCATATGATGCTTCTCATGTCAGTGTCCAACAATAGTCAGCCAGCCTTGATGGATTCCAGTTGCTCTGATATCACTTTTCCATGGCCATAATGTCCCTCCATAAATCTTCGTCCGTGAAGCCAAGTCAAAGAAGAAGAATGTCCTAGTGAAATCTTTCACCGTGTTCATCACTGACTGCACTAAGATCCGCAGGTGCGAATGCAGAAAATGAAATTTCAATGACAAGTTGCACTTCATGGTTTCATATGCTTGAAGTCGACTTAAAATATGAGAAACATTCACAAAAGTAGGTTATATCTAAAAAACAATACGTCATACCCAAAAGTGTCCAGGAAGCAAAATTTTTGTTGAATTTTGAATCTTGGAATAGTTTTGATTCTTTGAAAATATGCCAATTTGTCTGTCGATAGTTTGTTAAAATATCAGAATAGACCAAGTCACCAAGGAGAAGTGTTAGAAATAATTTAAAATTATGGATAGTAATGAAGAGGTAGGTTGACACTGTGGCGGCGCACATCCTCGTGGCGAACCTGCCCGGTTTGTACTGCCACGCCGGCGGAGCAGCCGTGAGAAGATGGTGTCATCGGGGGACCTCCGTGGCGCGTGGGTTAGAGCAAGTTGCACGCCTCGGGCGAGTGTGGTGACATCACTGCCAATGCGGGGGCGGAGCTCACGCCGCCCTTAAATGGGCACATGCGAAGTTTGAATGAACAGTTAATTTGAAACCTCCAACATGGTCATAGTGTGTTTCAACCTATGTAGCAGTCACTACATCAGTGATCCCAGTGAGTCCAGACGTTTTACTGGCCTCCTGATATGGATTCCACAGCAATCAACACGGTTGCAATGAAACTCTCCCCCTCCCCCCCCCCCCCACCTTCTGGATGTATCGCCCATGCACTTGGTTCGGGCAGGCAGAAGCGCAGTTTCACCTCCGACACACTGGCATCCGAATGGGTAAGGACAATGTCATGGCAGACGCGCTCTCAAGGCCTACCACCCACAGTCTCACCCCCGGCCTGGATTACGCCCAGCTAGCGCAGGTGTAGAGGACGATGCAGACACATAACCTTTCCGCATCGCCATCACGGGTCTCTAGCAACAGGACTTCAAACTACCGGACAGCCCCAACATGCTGCTCTGCAACGTCTCCAACGGCTCGCCATGCCCAGTAGTCCTACTGCAATGGAGGCTGCAGGCCTTCAGGATGGTCCACGATTTTGCCCACCCCTCGGTCAAGACCTCGGTTCACATGGCGGTGGAATGGTTCGAGTGGCATGGCCTCAAGAAACAGGTAGCCCAGATGGAGAGAAACTGCATGCAGTGTCAGACCTCCAAGGTCCAACGCTATGTAAAGGCCATGGTACAGCAGTTTGACTCTACGGCCAAGAGGTTTGAGCACATACACATCATTATTGTGGGCCCCCTGCTGGTGCCCAAGGATAGTTGTTGACAGTGGTCGACTGAGCAATGAGGTGGCTGGAAGCCATCCCACTGAGGGACACTTCCACCGAGACCTACGCCGGGAACCTACTCGCCCACTGGATCACCAGGTTCGGGGTCCCGGTGCACATGACGAGCGACAGGGGTGCCCAGTTCACATCTGCCCCCTGGTAACAGCTGGCAAACCTCTTGGAGATCAAGCTCCATCACACCAACACATACCATCCCGAAGCCAACGGCCTAGTGGAGCGCTTCCACCGGCACCTAAAGTTGGCCTTCATGGCTCGCCTCACGAGTCCCAGCTGATGGACGAATTGCCCTTGGTCCTGCTCAGCATTAGAATGGCTCCAAAAGAAGGCCTACAGGTATCATCTGCGGAGTTGGTCTACGGCGCACCACTATCGCTACCCGGGGAGTTCTTCGGCCAGAGCATCGACTCCAAGACCAAGGGTTGGACCTTGCTGGCAGACTTGCAGGGTAAGCTCACCTCACAAGTGCTCCCACCATGGCAGCCAATCATCCTGTGTCCCCAAGGAGCTGGCTATGGCCGATTTCATTTTCATCTGGCGAGGTCCACACAAAGCGCCCTTGCAGTACCCCTACAAAGGCCTCTACAAAGTCCTGCAACGCTCAGGCAAGATGTTCACCCTGGACATCAGGGGCAAAGGGGAATTGTTCACAGTCGACCAATTCAAGGTGGCACACCTGGACCTTAGCCAGCTAGTAGTGACGTCCCGGCCGAAACGACGAGGTCGGCCGCCCGAGCAGTGAGAGGCATAAGCCGGTTCTGGGAGGGGGGCTTGTGTGGCGGTGCACATCCACGTGGTGAACTGGCTCCACTTGTACTGCCACACTGGTGGGGCAGCCGCAAGAAGATGGCGCCATCGGGGGACCTCCATGCCGTGTGGGTTAGAGCAAGGCGCGCGCCTCGGGCGAGCATGGTGATTTCACCACTGACACGGGGGTGGAGCTCACGCTGCCCTTAAAGGGGCACGTGCGAAGTTTGAATAAACAATTCGTTTGAAACCTCCAACGTGGTCATGGTGTGTTTCAATCTGTGCAGCAGTCGATACAATACATTCTTTCATTTTCTCTATCTGTCTCAACTCCCAAACTAACTAGAGCAGCCTTCAATAATATACAAGGAGATAAAAACAAGGCTGCATTAAGGGTGCAGACTAACCAACAAGCATTGACAATGGATACAAGACCCGAGCCTATACACCAACCAACTATCTCTTGCAACATTCTCCCTTTTCTGATCTCTGTCTCGATCTTGGGAGACAAACTCTCAACAGATATCTACAAACCCACCAACTCACACACCTACCTCAAGTACACCCCATTCACATCCTATTCCCTATAAGGTTTCCAATCTTTAATCTCAAATCAATTTTATTTATCATTCATACCATGCTCGCACAGTAGGATGAAATAGCGCTTCTCCAGGACGACAGAACATATTTACATAGATGTAAGTTAGGAAAGCAGTTAACACATTAAAATATTAAGGTAATAAGACGTATACATTGAAAGGCCACAGCACACTATACACATCTGTATTGGGAATTCAGTAGCCTGATGGCTTGAGGGGAAAAGCTGTTTCCTACTCTGGATGTAAGGGCCCGAGTGTTACAGTACCTCGTGCCTGATGGCAGAAGGAAGAACAGTTTACATATGAGATATGTGGAGTCTTTCAGAATGTTTATTGCTTTCTCCCTGCAATGAGTGTAGTAGGTGTCCTTCATGGTAGGAAGAGATTGGGTGGGTTACTGTATGTTTACCATCTGTATGGGATCACTGGGTGAGGGAAACACTTGAGCAAGGTTTGGAAAGGTCAGGAGCCAGGTTGAAGGCTTGTCAGGCAGCTCATGACATTGGAGAGATGACAGATGCAGCTCACTTGCATACAAGAGCTGTGGTCCATGACACAGCGATTTTTCAAATCCACTAACAAAGAAAAACATGACAGGAAATCCACTCCCAAAATGGAATTTGCAACCATCAAAACCCACCAAAAAGGTTTCTTGAGACCAAAATCCAACATGAGTGACCTCTGGCCATATGTTTAAATATGAGAATCATTCATGGCTGAAAGAACATATGATATATTGGGGTGTCTACATTCCTCAGGGATTGGCAGGACTGCAGAAATCTCTGTACTGGAATTGACAAGAAATTGAACACCTGAGAGATGTTCTTTGAGGAAAATATGGCAGCCGATATGCCCACGGGCAGCAGTTATTTCCACTACAGGGCCTGATCGTTTCCTGGCTGCCATTTGTAGAAGATGTAAGGTGGCTGCACCAAATCTCCACTGCTTACAACAAATACGCCCTCCTTCATCTCAACCACCGTGATTCCAACCAGGTTGATGGAAGGAATTCCACTGCATGCCCAAAACCTGGACCTGCGTAGTCAGTGCTGCCATTTGCTGCTCCAACTCAATTATCTTCAATTGATATGGTGCTGGTGCTACCTTCGTTTGATAAGATGCTGGCACTTCACAAGGTAGTTGTTCCAGTTCCATTTGCTCATGTTGACTAGGGGAAGAAACCAATCCTTCTATCTTCAATGTGGAGATCGTGGATATAATAAGGTCAGCATGATCCACCAACTGATCGAGGGTGGACATTTACCAAATGCTCATGAACATGACATGGTAAACATTGAAGGAAACTCTGTTTCCAAAATTTGCCTTCAACAGGATCTGTTCCAGCTAGCCTGTGCCACTTCCTCATCATCTGTAATGGTTGCTTATCACCTAGCCTGCCATCAGCTAGTAGATGGGCAATATGTGTCTTCCCTAGATGGTTGAATACATCACAGAACAGCCACCTTAAGCATGTGATATGGGAGATTACCATCTGGATCCACTAAGACATCCTCCATTTCACAGGCAATCTGCCCTGAAAGATGGTCCACAAGTGACTGTATTTAGTCTTCTGACTCATCAACTGAGGCCAAAGAAATGGGCTTCGGGGATCATAAACCATGCTGGTGCATTATTAATAAAAAGTGGTGGGAGGAGGGGAATCTTTAGTTTGACCTCCCCAACTGCTCCTGTAAGGGGTTTATCTACATCACTATCCATTTTAAATTAGAAGGTACTGTGAACTCACAGGATCACCTCTTGAAATGATACTGATTTTCTACAGCTTAAAAACAAATAAAAAATGCACTCGCTTATTTCTTTCAGCACACCGTGAAGCCAACTTTCTTTTTATTATTCTCTAGACACAACATTGCATTCTTCAACTCCCCAAACACCACCCAGGCAAACCCTCTGACCTTCTCATTGGGTCACTGCCACACAGGTGATTCTAACACTCTCACTCTCCTCCTCCTTTGTCTGAGATTCATCACCCATATACTGACACTTAACACACCTGAGCATGCGTGATATTACTCCTGCACGTCGCTTCACTTATGCAATCAACGGCAACCAGCACTGCTCCCGATGAAGGTAAATACACAACTGCGACAGATCTCCCAGAGGCCACCTAGTTTAATTCTCCACCCCATTCACTTGCTGACATGTCTGTGCATGGTCTCATGCACAGCCAGACTGAGACCACCTGCAACTTGGAGGAACAACGTCATATCTTCTGTCTAGGCACCCTCCAACCTGCTTTCACAAAGTCAAAATCAATTCTTACTCTTATCAAATCCTATTAACATCTTTTGTCTGTTGGCCTGTACTCCTCCCCCTCCTATTCTTCTCTTTTTTTACCACCAATCTTTAACACAGACACTTGTCTTGTTTTGCTCACACCTTGAGGAAGGGCTTAGGCCCAAAACATTGGTAATATATCTTAATCTCCGAAAGATGCTGTGAGACTGGTTGAGTTCTTCCAGCATTTCTGTGTTTTGATTACAATCACAGTGTTTGCAGGCCTTTATGTTTCACAGCCTCAGACTGGAATATATTTGCCAAAAATCATCAATTATTTGTTACCCAGATCAGAGACTTTTAAAACTCTGAGAATCTCAATTATCTTTTTTAGTTTTTCCATTTGGTATGGGATGATTTTCTGCAGAGTTCACTCCGTGAAACACCAATTGTCTTTGTTAATCAGGTTTAAATTCCTTCTGATACATCTACCAAATGATCTTTATTCATATTTGGATCCTAATACTTGTTAGTTATAACCTGTTTGACAGAACCTGCTGGTACTCCCATCAACATTACAAAAATATAAACTGGTGTCTTGAGTCAATGGTTATTGGTCTGAGGTAAGATTTTTTTTTACAAATCCCAAATATGCAGATACTAAAGACGCAGATATCTCTGGGGCATCTTTTTAACTAAAGCAAACTTGAATATCATCTAGAGATAAAAATCTACAACTGGTGCTTTTTAACAGTCATGGCAAGATGTCACCACTTGAACACCTTTACAATTGGCCTTCCCCAACCTTTGTATGATCATAAAATCAAAAAATCAGATGCTGTAAAAAATAAATAAAATAATAAAAACATTAGAAACGTTCAGCAGCTGAGGTACATCTGTGGAAAGAGAAAAAAAACATAAGATTTCAAGCAAGGGCCAATATTTTGAGCACTGCAAGTAATATATAGAAGAAATACATCTTGTCCCAAAAGTTGAGAAGGTCCATAAGAATAGAATGTGGACTGGGAACCCCGAGGAAGGAATGTGATTGCTATTTCAAATCCTTTGGATTCTCTTATTCTGCTGGCAAATTCACCTCCACCAACACCAATGGCAGCATCAATACAAGACTAGCATTCAGATATGCTGAAATACAGGCTCTGTGGACATATTCTCCAAAATTACTTTGAAATTAATTGCAGATTCATATTATTTTTAATGCTGTGTAGATCTGGAAAATCTGTCCTGATATTACAAGCTTCTTGAAAGAAGACAAATTTTGTATTCTTCTTTGAAATAGAATAACTTTGTTAAAGGAAAATATGAAGAACAGAATTAGTCTATTCAGAATAGTAAAAACACAAAGCTGGAGAAACTCAGCAGGTCCAACAGTGTCCTTTATATAGCAAAGACAAAAATACATAACCAACGTTTCGGGCTTAAGCCCTTCATCAAGGTATGAGAAAATGTCGGCATCCAAACTAGAGTAGAGGTGGGGGGAGGGGGGTGGTCGCAAAGGCAGGAGATGATAGTTGGAGAAGGGAAGGGGGTCAGCAGAAATCAAGGGGAGGAGGGATGGCTAAGTGAAGGGAGGGGGAAGGGAGAGAGGAGAATAAGAAAGGGGAAGAGGAGAGGAGGTTATCAGAAACCAGAATAGTCAATATTAATGCCATCTGGCTGGAGTGTGCCCAAACGGAAAATCAAGTGTTGTTCCTCCAATTTGCGGGTGGTGTTGGTGGAAGAGTACATAAGGACATGGACAGCAGTGACAGATTAACCATTTGGCTGAGTAGGCTTAAGCCTAGGGGCCCAGAAGGGAGGGGGGCCCAAAAGAAAAAAAATGGTTTAATTGAGTGTACAACTGAGTATTTTGGATGATATTTCAGTACTTTTGCATATTTTTTCATATCTGGAATATTACAAATATTATTTTGTTTTCTAAATTAGGCTCCAAATATATAAACATTTAGAAGTAATGCTTTCAGGACTTTGTACTGCAGCCTTGAGATTGTGTTTACCATGACAATGTTATTATGTCACAAGTTGGCGTTAACCTGCACATTTACTTTATGCTTTGTGCTTCACCACAACCTTTTCTTCCATCCTCCTAAATACGACATTTTTTTTTCTTTGCTTTTTTGAATCTTCCAGTTCTGTACTGCAAACTGAAGGTTGGTGATTTACTTTGGTCTGGGAATGCACTCAGCTGACAATCTCGCTGCAAAATTAATCAAGGAATTTTAAGTTGTTATGCATGAGAGATTCATTTCTGGTACCTGTCCTGTAAGTAGCTTTTATTTCAATATTTTTCTTTATGCATTTAGATTAATTGATAATTTATCTAAGGTTTCCACTATTGTAGGCATTATCATTTTGAGGATAAGTAAGCACAGAGCATAGTTTGCTTTCAGCAAGAATTCAGATGATCAAAATCCAAAGTTTCATCCCACAATGGTGATGTTAAAAGTATTACAAACACTGCCTAGTAATGCATATTAGGGGAAATAAGCAATATGGTATCTAAACAACCGACATCTCCTCAGGCCGCGACCTTGCATGGGTCCGAGAAGTCCTCATCCACCAACAATAGCTGGATGTTGTCCGGCATTTTTTCTAGGAAAGCCTGCTCAAACATGAGGCATGGCTTGTGGACTTCTGCCAGGGCGAGCATCTCGTCCATGAGATGCACACGAAGCACAAAAATGAAGCATGAAGCACTAAAATGAAGCAGCCATGAGCCAGGTGACATGTCCCAGCCCCAGCCAGCCACAACCGTGCCCCAGCAAAAAGACAGAGGCCTTGAACAGCACTTGGTGTTTCTATCTTCAGCGTTGGGGAGCCAAGGCATGCAAATACAGTCAACTCTACTCGTTTCAGGAAAATGACCAGGCCAACCGCCATTAATGGCTGAGACGCTGGCCACATCAACAGCCTCCTCCACGAAACAGACAAGGTGAATGGCCGACGGTTCCTGGTCGACATGGGCACAGAACTCAACGTCATCCCACTAACCACACTGGAGACCCACACCCGGCAGCAATGCCCCATGCTATGGGCAGCCAACGGCAACAACATCCGGACTTTAGGCATGAGCAACATGTGCATTTAGTTGGGAAGTGAGAAATTCCATTAGAGATTCACCGTAGCCATGGTGGGCACAGCGATCCCCGGTGCCAACTTCCTCTAAGCACACAGTCTGCTGGTGGACCTCAAAGGCAAATGCCTGGTACATGCCCGGACCTTCCAGACAGTCTGCCTCACGGCCACCACCACCCGTGGCCCAGGCGTAGCCACAGTCAACATCCCCAACGATGAGTACGGCCACATACTCAATGAATTCCCATGATCCTCCAACCGCAGTTCACCTCCACCATGCCACAATACCGGGTGCTACATCAAATTCTGACCCAAGGATCCTTGCTCCATGCCAAAGCCCCAAGACTGCCTCCAGACAGGCTGCAGTTGGCCAAGGAAGAATTCTCCAGCATGCAGGAGTTGGGGGTAGTCTGCAGATCTGACAACCCATGGACATTCCCACTGCACATGGTCCCCAAATCATCGGGCGGTGGCGACTTTGCGGGGACTACTTCTGCCTGAATGACACAACCACATCTAACTGCTACCCCATTCTCCACATTCAGGACTTTACAGACAACCTCCACGGTGCGAGGGTATTTTCAAAGGTCAACTTAGTGCAGGCCTACCATCAAATCCCCATACACCCAGACGACATTGGCAAGATGGCCATCATTACCCTTTTCGGACACTTTGAATTCCTGTGCATGCCTTTCAGCCTCAAGAAAGTGGCTCAAACTTTCCAGCACCTGATGGATGCAGTGGGCAAAGACCTGGACTTTGAGTTAATTTACCTCGACGACATCCTCATTGCCAGCAGGGACCACGACGAGTACAAGGCCCACCTCCACTGGCTGTTTGCCTGCCTGGCAGAGTTCGGGATCACTGTCAACATGGCAAAATGCCAGTTTGGCAAGAACTCCATGCAGTTCTTCGGCCACACCATCACGGGAGACGGAGCAGTTCCATCAGCAGAGAAGATTGCAGCCATACTCCAGTTTGCCCAACCCGACAATCTCAAAACCCTCTAGGAATTTACCGGGATGGTTAACTTTTAAATCCGCTTCATCCCAGGGGCAGCCCGCATCATGCGACTGTTGTTCGCCATGATAGACATCAAGAACAAAACTCTGGAGTGGATGAAGGAGGCCAAGGCTGTCTTCACCGCTACCAAGGATGCCTTGGTGAATGCCGCCTTACCCTCGGTCTGATGTACATACTCTCCATAGATGTGTCAGCCACAGGAATCAGAGGCGTCCTGGAGCAGACAGTGCAAGGTCAGTGGAGACCCCTGGCGTTCTTCAGCCACCACCTGCACCCCCCCTCCCGAGCTCAAATATAACGCATTTGACAGGGAGCTCCTGGCCCTCTACCTGGCCATCAGGCACTTCTGGTACTTCCTGAAGGGCAGGCCATTTACAGTCTTCACAAACAACAAGTCCCTAACCCAAGCCCTCGCCATGGCTAAGGACACCTGGTCGGCGTGCCAACAACGCCACCTGTCCTGCATCTCAGAATTCACCACAGTCATCCAGCATCTCGTGGGCAAAGACAATGTCATGGCCAATGCGCTCTCACGACCTGCCATCCAGACATTAGTCCCTGACCTGGACTACTCAGTTAGCGCAGGCACAAAAAGGGGATGAGGAGACTCAGGCATCCCACATGGCCATCACCGGCCTCCGGTTTGAGGACCTCAAGTTGCCAGACAGCCCCCATATGCACCTGTTCAATGTCTCCACGGGCATGCTGCATCTGGTAGTGCCACAACAATGGAGGCTCTAGGCCTTCAAAATGGTCCATGACATTGCGCACCCGTCCTTCAAAGTCACAGTTCGCATGGTAGCGGAAAGGTTTGTATGGCATGGCCTGAGGAAGCAAGTTGCACAGATGGAATATAACTGCATCTAATGCCAGGTTGCCAAGGTCCATTGCCATGTAGGACCCCGGTTCAGCAATTTGACTGCCCCGACAAAATGTTTCGAGCACGTCCATGTCGACCTTGTGGGCCTGTTGCCTGTCTCCAGGGATGCCTGTTACCTTCTCATGGTAGTCAACCGCACAACAAGGTGCCTGGAAGCCATTCCCCTCAAGGACACCTCGACTCACTCCTGCACCAGGGTCCTACTAACCAATTGGATCATGAGGTTTGGGGTGCCGGCACACATGACCAGCGACAGAGGTGAACAGTTCACATCCACACTCTGGACACAACTCACAACCCTGCTGGGCATCAGGCACCACCGCCTACCATCCTCAGGCTAATGGGCTCATGGAACGTTTCCACTGCCACTTAAAATCAGCCCTCATGGCTCAACTAGACGGCCCCAATTTGGTGGATGAGCTCCCCTGGGTTCCGGCTGGGCATCAGGACAGAACCCAAGGAGGACTTGCAGGCATCCTCCAAGGAACTGGTCTACGGAGCACCCCTATCCCTACCCAGTGAGTTTTTCTCCCCATCTCCTGACTCGGGTATCGGTAAAAGGGCATTGTTACAGGACTTGCTGGACAAGCGGTTGTGTTTGCACACCCCCACTACGGCAACTGGCCGGGGTGCATCCCAAAGACATCCACGGCCAACTTTGTGTTCGTTCGGCACGGCCCATATCCAGCCCCCCTCCAACAGCCCTACAAAGGCTCATACAAGGTCCTACACCATTCTGACAAGATTTTCACTCTAGACATTTGGGGCAAAGGGGAGTTGTTCACGGCAGACAAACTAAAAGCAGTCCACTTGGACCTCAGTCAACCAGTTGTTATTGCACAACCAAAAAACGGGGTCGGCCACCCAAAGCATCAGGACACTAAAGCCGGTTCTGGGGGGGCGGGGGGGTTGTGTGGTGGCACATATCGCGTTGCAAGTGGACCGACTCTGTGTATGATGGCCGCGGTAGTGGAGCAGCCATGTTAAGATCGCGCCGTCGGGTTTGGGGATTCCTCGTGGCCTCGGCCATCGTGCATACCTTTCAGCTGCGTCATGATGTCACAGCCAATGCGGTGATGTGGCGGGCGCTCACTCTTAAAGAGCAGTGCACAGGCTTTCAAATAAACAGTTGAAACTGAAACTCACCTCAGCTTGTGGTTTCTTTCGATTTCGCTCCTTGTAGCTACCGCTACGATGTCACTTTCTTCTATTCAACAAAGAAGGTGGGCAAGGTCAGGGGGAGTCTTACAAAAGCTCACCCTAGGGGCCTGGGTGGTGGTTAATCTACCACTGATGGACAGACATGTGAGTGTGGGAGGGTGACTCAGAACTGAAATAGTTTGCTACTCGGAGGTCTCTGTTACTGGTATGGATGGAGCAAGGGCGCTCAGCGAAGCGATCTCTCAATTTGCACAGAGTCTCTCCAATGTGGAGAAGGCCACAAAGGGAGCAATGGATGCAGTAAATCAGTCCTGTGGGTACACAAGTGAAATATTGTCCTTTCATGCTTGTAAGTCAGCATCTCAATTTACCATATCTAAAGGATAGCTGAAGATTGGGACTGGAGTTATCTAAATTTAGTTAACTCTATAGGTGTAGATTTTCAAAGTAAATTTTTATAATGAGTAATATGAACCCACAAAAGCAGAACAAATAATTTAGAGACATTGAAATTATAATCCCTAAAATTGAGTTCAAATCCTACCTCAAATTTTAATTGTTTTTTTAAAATGTGGAACCAAATTTGCAACATGATTTATATGTCAAGTTAATGTAGTTCAATTGGTTCACTGATGTCCTTTAAGGAGAAATGTCATCCAGAGCTTTAGCTTGATTGAGGCTCCAACTCCACATAGTGCTTTGGTGAGTACACCTGAAGTATTGTGCATACATCTGGTTTGATTTATCTGAGGAAGGAAATATTGTACTTTCAACAAGCAAGTTGAATCCTGGATTGGTGAGTTTGATCTATGTGGAAAGATTAGGTAGACTGACCTATATTCTCTTGAGTTTAGAAGAATGAGATGTTATCTAATTGAAGCACACAATTCTACTTGGGCTTAACAGAGTAGATCCATTGTTAGCATGTTTATTAACATAGGTCACCATTTGAAAAAACGAGCTGGCCATTCATGGCTGAGATGAGAAGAAATGTTTTCACATTGACAGTGGTCTCAGCGCTCATCTACATACCCTTCATTACCCACACATCTGCCCTGGTCCCTTCCACACACACACACACACACACACACACACACACACACACACACACACAAGGACAGGATTCCTCTTGTCCTCATCTACCACCCACCAACCTCTGCATTTAACACATCCACCTCCTCCATTTCCACCACCTACTATGTGATCCCACCACTAGACACATATTTCCCTCTCTGTCTTCCACAGGGACTGCTCTCTCTATGACTCCTTTGTCCACTCCTCTTGCCCCACCAATCATCCCCTTGGGACATTCCCCTGTGACCACAGGATGATGTTCCACTTGTGCTCACACCCCCTTCCTCACCACCATTTGGAGCCCCAAACACTCTTTCCAAATGAAGCAATCTTTCACTTGTGAATCTGCATCCAGTACTCCTTTTGTGGTCTCCTCTACATTGGAGAGACTGGATGCAGACTGGGAGATCACTTTGTTGAGCACCTCAGCTCTGTATGCCACAATTGGTGGCCACCAATTTCAATTTTCCATCCCATTCTCTTGCTGACATGTCTGTCCATGGTCTGAGACTGAGACCACCCATAAATTGGAGGAACAACAACCTAATCTTTTGACTGGGCACCCTCCAACCAGATGGCATTAATATCGACTTCTCTGGCTTTTGTTAGCCCCGCCCCCTCCACTGTCACCTTTCCCTATCTCTGTCTCTCCATTTGCACAAATATGATAAATTCTCACCTCTTGCCTCATCATATCCAATTTACACTTTTGTTGGTCTGGATTTCTCCACTAGCCACCATTGTCTGAATTCTGAGACTTTCCAGCTTCTGTCTTATTCTGCTTATTCCTTGAAGAAGGGCTCAGGCCTGAAATGTCAGTGATATATCTTTGTCTCCTATGGATGCTGCAAGACCAGCTGAGTTCCTCCAGCATTTTGGTGTGTTTTTAGTACAGTCACAGTGTCTGCAGACTTTCATGTTTCACTTAGTTAATCTATGGAACTTTCTGCCAAAGAGATAGAGGATACTCAGAAGCTGAAGATATTCAAGGCAGGGATCAATATATATCTTTTGCATTTGGGGGAAATCAAACGATATGCTGAGATAAAGGATCAACCATGATCATATTGAATAGTGAAGCAGGCAAGAGAAACTGAAAGGGCCCCTCCTGCTTCTATACCTTATATTTTTTTGTTTCATACCAAAATGTTCTTTTTTCCTAATGAACTTTTAGCAAAGTCCAGGAAACAACTCAGCTCTATCCAAAAACAAGATTCTCAGGGCAACTCAATATTAAAAGCTATCTTTGCCCATGTTTTAAGAATGAATAGTGTTATGACCCCAGCGGACTACAAAACTCAGCAGCAATAGAAATTCACCAAGACAAATGGTTACTTAAACAAAAGTTGTTTTTAATTATTTTAAAGATGAAACAGGAACAAACTTTAACTTATTACTATTAACTTAACTAACCCCCCCCTTCTAATTCTAACCGCACGTGTATGTAATGTGTGTGTAAGTTCAGAAAGGTTCTTTAATTCACAGTCTAATCTCACATTCTTATACTGTGCACAGAATTTAACATTTATGAATTTTACCAGGCTTTGGTGCTTGAAAGATAAATGGTTCCCACTCAGGAAGATTCTTGTTGGTTTTCAGAGAGAGATTTGTTGCTTGTTGGACACCCACACCTTCTGAACAGCCACTTCAGTATCTTGCCGGAGAAACTTGCCCCATCAGGGTTTTCCAGATGATAACCTCTTTCTTTCAGGTCACCACAGAGTTCCTTGTTTATTTCCCTTTTATCAAGAGAAAAATTATGCAGCCAGTCCTCTCCTCTTGTATGGACCACAAGGGCTTTGACCAGGCTGAACTAAGAACTCACAATCCATCTTCAAAATGTTCTTTTTCCACAAGCTTGCCAGCTTGTCATGTTCCAGTCCCAGCTGCTACTGCTGAACTGTAGAACTGAATTCTCTCTCTCTCTCTCAGAGAAAAACCACATGACCCTCTTAGAACAGCCAACTGCACTCAGACAGACTGCATCTCTGGACCTAATTTTCTGAGTTTGTTCATCTGTTGCTTTCCAAAACAATAATCCATTACTCCACAGAATGTCCAATTAACACCTACTTGTGAAATCCTTATAGGTATTCTTCAAAGTTTGTGCAGAGGCACTTGGAGCCTGAACTGTCTGGCTTGAGCAGAGCTCTGGCATTTTAAATTAGATCTGTTTTAAAGTGTTTGTATGTGACCTGCCACAATTTATCTATCTCTTATAAAACATATCTATATACAATATAAAATATAACATAATCTGTCACAACAGCAAAAAATTGCATTCTGTGGATAGCACTTCTGATAAGATGCTACAAGGCAGTGCCAATTTTCTAGCCTGTGCTGAACTATAGAGATTTGATTCACTATGCACAATATTTCACTCTTATCTGTTTGGTTGAATTTGTCATTTGTCTATCTCATTTAATAACTGCTGTTAACTGGATCATTTGTCTGTAGTGCTCTCCCGGTTTAGGTATTAACTGCTGTTAACTGGATCATTTGCCTGCAGTGCTCTCCCGGTTTAGGTATTAACTGCTGTTAACTGGATAATTTGCCTTTAGTGCTCTCCCAGTTTAGATATTAACTGCTGTTAACTGGATCATTTGTCTGTAGTGCTCTCCTGGTTTAGGTATTAACTGCTGTTAACTGGATCATTTGCTTGTAGTGCTCTCCCGGTTTAGTTATTAACTGCTGTTAACTGGATCATTTGCCTGTAGTGCTCTCCCGGTTTAGGTATTAACTGCTGTTAACTGGATAATTTGCCTGTAGTGCTCTCTCAGTTTAGGTATTAACTGCTGTTAACTGGATCATTTGCCTGTAGTGCTCTCCCAGTTTAGGTATTAACTGCTGTTAACTGGATCATTTGCCTGTAGTGCTCTCCCGGTTTAGGTCTTATCATCAATTGATTACAGCCTTTAATAGAGTGGAGAAAGCTATAACATTTTCGCTTTTCCCCGTTTCCTCACCCTTAAGTTATTTGACAGATGTTTTTTGTTTCTGTTAAATAGACTGTTCTGTTAGCACTTTACATTCGAATTTCTATTACACAGTCCCAGTGGAACAACTTGAAACTTCTAAAATCTCTCATTCTAAAATCTATTTGTTTAATCTTTCTTTCTTCCCCAACAATTGCAATCTTGAATTTATATTGCAATTTAGGCAGATACAAAACTATTGGCAAGAACATCACAACTATAATGTAAACATTCCATTATTATTTTTCATACTGAAAATCCAATAATGTTGTATAAATTGCAAAAACGAAGCTGAAGGCAAGAACCAAAGTTTGAAATGTCAAATTGAAGGTGGTCAAACTATCTCTCAATGTAAAAATTAAATGTATTTGCCTCCAGTGTTCCAAACTAATCAGAGTTCTCACTCTTAGCTTACACATAGACTCCACCAGGTGCACAAGAAGGATGTGGCTCTTTTGTCTTTTTACATGAAACCAATTTTAAAGGAAAACTTCATGGTTACTTTACCATTGATTGCACTACAGCTGTGAACCTATCATCAGGCTGCAGCTGATTTACTTGTGTAAGGCAGGGTGAATTTGGAGTTTTATTTCTCACCTCATAATGCCAAATAAACAGGAAACTAGTCAGCTGTTTTTTTTAACAAGGGCAAAAGAGCAGAACTTTTGGGAAGTGTATTTCAATGAATAAGGCAAATAATTCTGAAAAAAAAAACACATAAAAGATGTTAAAATTCTTTTCAGTAACTTTGCAAACTGATTGTGGTTCGGCAATATTATTGGGCATCAATGTTTACTCTCTATTGAACATGCTATAACACAATTTAGACTTTAAACTCTAAATTATTTCAGGTGTTACATACAGAAAAGAAAAACCATTGGATGCCAGTTGCACCAGGAAGAAAGGCCAGAAAAAAATAAGATACACTTCAAAATAAATAGATGAACAAATGCAATTTTGAGCAATCTGGTGAAATTGCTTTGGATAACGAAGAGACATTTGTAGTTTAGAACTGGGTGTTTTTTTCATACTGGACTCCAAAGGGCTCAGTAAAGAGGCTTTGTCTCAAGCAGAATTTTAGTGTTTATAATCGGGGTTCAATCAAATTTTCAACCATGATGTGTGCCTCTGAAGAGAAACGTATTGTGGAATCATATCAAACAATGAAGGTCTATAACTATGGTGTGGCGGGGGTGGGGGGGGGGGGGTGTTGCTGGAGGGGCAGAGAAAAGGACTCAGAAAGGGACTCAATTCTTTCCAAAAATGAGCTGTCTGAAATTAACACATTTACAACCATTCCCTGTGTCACGCGCTTTCCACTTTGTTTGTTTCCTGACTCCTTTGAAATGTTTCAATGGACGAACCGCCCAACGTTGACACTTTGGGACAGATCCCATAACGCCTGACTTCATATTTTCGATCTTAATTATACATCAAACAAGCCTAAACGCCCATTTTCTGCCCGTGCTGGTTGTTTCCGTGCAAATCTGAAATTTTATTACCCAAACACAAATTTTTTATACAAACCGCCAGAAGGGAACATAATAAATAAAACAAAATAAGAATATCAGAGCTCCTTTACTGAATGGATAAATGAAGAATAATTGCTTGTGAAAAGTCACCCCAGTGGCATTTTGTTGTCTCTTCGACCATTGTCCTTTCCCACTATTATTGAAGACTTTTTTTTTGAAGTTTAGAGGATAGTGGACCGAGCGGTTCTTTTCAATTTTTGTTATTCAAAAAGTGTTGCCTAGTAACAAATACTTTAAAAAGTCACAAGTGTATTTTACGGTAAGCAGCAATATCCGAATGTAACACTGAGATAAAATAAAGTTTGATACAAAGTAATGATATTCATTCACCAGTTCAGCTCTAGCAGTACTTATTTAGTTCAAATAATGAGAAAGTTTAATTAAGTTGCATTTTAGGCAAATAAATGCAATCATTTTAGGGGCAATTTCTGAGCAAACATTATAATAGAGTGAATATGCATAATCCTTTTTCGGCTGAATGTTCACTTGAACCAAACTTTGGTTCAAATTCTTTTTGAAGCAATAAATTTGTGTGGCGATGGAAAACGAACAGATTAGACTTGGTATAAGAGACAATGGCCTTAACAAAGTGGCTCAATCTGTATATCTATGTCGTGATGGATTCACCATCGCAACTTGTGGAATGAAGTGACAACATACATTTCTCGAGAATGCAATTTTTGTTCTGTTTTGGCGAGAATTTGTGCTTTATCGGCCGCAAATAACACGAATTATATCGAAAAATAGAAGCAATAATAATTCCAGTTTATCAATTTCTACCTGCAATTGTAGCAAAGAGAGGTTCACGTTCATTACTTGCTATGGAAAAATATTAGAAACGTTACACAACCTATTTGTTCACAAATAGGAGTTGCACACACGCTGTTTCAGTGCCATTTAAGACATTGAAATGATACAAAACTTTTCTTCATACATGTCTCAAGAAGATTTAAACTGACTTCCTGATGTGTGACATCTTATTTAGAATTAATAATAAAATCAATGGAAAATATTCCCAAAATAGAAAATGCTGTTCACTTATTGCTCTTTAGAAACAAGAATCACAAAAGAGCTTTTTTTTTTACACAGACTTAACCAAAGCTACTGTCACCCGAGTAGAATAAACGGATTCAAAATATTTCCCTTAAATAGACTAATTTTATACTTGAATTATGAAAGTAATGTTGAGGTAACAGTCGGCGATCTGTACCCAGCCGCTTAATACCTCTTAAATCCTTACACGTGTCTCGGCGAGTCGAGGCAATTTGACCTCATTATAGGCTCATAACCACTCTCATTCCCAGGATTATTTCATGAGCAATGAAATGTTATTGGTCATAATTATAGAAAATAATATTGTAATGAGGACCATGCAATGTGGGCGCGCGCCTTGCATCATTCCGCCTGGCTTAGACATTCTTGCATTGTATTCCACTGTAATCGTCGGTCTTTTTTAAAACTCCCTGCTTCTGTATTATCTTTCGCTCGCTTTATTAGTACAATTACAAAGCTGCCTGCTGATGTGATTGAGACTGCCTGACCTCCATTCAGCTAACTCACTGCGAAACTTTCCTGGTTCAAGTTTTATAACAGACACCATTCCAAGTGACCGCTGAGTTTTACAAGCTTCCTCTCTTATTGTCCATTCCCCTTGAGGAAAACTTGCGAATAAATGAGAGAAGCACTTTAAAAATCCTTATCGCGTTTCAATGGGAAAGTAGTTCTACGTTTAAATACACGAAATGTCACTGATGTGTAATGCAGAATTGTGTGTTGAAGGAGATCATGGCTGTCCATTCTAGTGTATGCATCTTATATTTTTTATTGTTTTTCATGGGGTTTGTCTCGTTTGATATTGTATTGAAAGCAATGAATGTAATTGACATTGGGTCAACCCAGACCTGCAGCTGACTATATTTGCGGAAGTGCCGAACAATGTTCAAAATGGCGAGATCTTGTCTCAAGAGAATGGGAGGTTTGAAAGAAACATTGGATCATATGATTGACATGGGGTAATAAATGCATGTGGAGGCTGTATTAAATTATTGACATTTATTATTTAACACGATAACCCAAGTCATAATAGTACCTTTGTTCAGTATGAAAGTGGTTCCCTTAAAAGAGTTCCAATTGATGTTCATTTTATCCGAATTCATTCTTCTCTTTCTCTGGTTATTTGAGGCGCAACTGGAGATCGCCACGTACCTGAAAGTCTGTTGTCGCATTTTTTCTGAATGAGTATGCAAAGACAGTGAACCCCATTTCAATTAAGAGATTATAAAGTACATATGTATGGAACAGTAAACTGTAGGTCTCTTGTTTGAAAGCACGAAATGTTATGGCTTCTCAAAACTTTTCGAAGATTTTGATTTTTAGTTTATTTGCTGATTTTTTTTTAAAAGTTACAGAAATTCGTGTTGGAGGTCTTTTCTTTTAAGCTGTGTAAAGCCCTAAATTGACCCGTTAGGACCCTGGCGGAGACCAAAATCGCTAATTATTGTCACAAGATCAAGGATTAACGCATTGCTGAGATTGTTAGCCGCCTGTTAATATCTGCTAATCCAGCGCCCAATAAATACTTATTAATTGAATAGTAATCGCAAACAAATATCTATTTGTTTTCTGAAAATTCATGAAAGAGCGAATTGTTGAACATAAAAAATACTATTTACTCAGACTAACTGAAACTATCGGATTAATTCTTATTTCTAAATTTTAACTTTAATTGTAGCGGGGTAGTTGAAGATCAACGTTAAATTAACGGGCAGGTTCAGGTCTGTCAAAAAGGCTGACATTTATGTGACATTTATGTGCTTGTCTGGGAATTTTACACTTTAAAGTTGTTACTTTAAACAAAAAAAGTAACTATAATTTGGATAGTCTAGCTACTGGGCGGCATCAACATCCAGTTAATAGATGTTTCAATGTGGATTCCAATGTCATTTGTAAACCGAAGTCCAGCTCGTCTCTGTCACTTTGTACAGTCTAATGGTTATTCAATTACATACCTCAAATAATAATTTTCTCTGAAATTAATGATTTTCTGAAGAATTTACCAACTGTTTATTCATTGGTAATAATTACTGTGTAAACGATATGTTTCATTGGCTACTGGTATGTACACATGAAGAGGCCTTGCATTTCATATCTTTATAAATATGTACATTTATGAACTGTTTCATGACTCGGATCCGTTTTCTGCACCGCACTAAGATTTATATCTTAGAAAGTGCGATTCCTCCCTTGGTTATGTTGCGGCATATCGCATACAGCAATCCTAACATAAATTAACACATATTCCTTTGTTCGGGTGCATTTAACATAAATGCCTTCATTTCTTTTTTAAAAGAAATTAATCAAAACTACTGGACAGATTAAACAAATAAAGTCAACTGCAATTCCATTGATGTATAATAAAACCCTATTAGCGCAAAGTACTGCGTAAAATTCGAAAACCCGCTCTTTGAATACAGGACCCTTCACCCGTTGTCATGAGATTTAATATCACTTCATATTGACCCAGTGAGGAAGGGCGTGATTTGTTTCTAAGTTCAGTCACACTTTACGCATCTTTCCAGTGGCTTTGCACTCTCCGGATACCAAAAGCCCAGACACATTATACATTTCAAATACTGAATTACATGACCTACGTTCATAGCCTGGTATTTTTAAATCTTTATTCAAGTAACAATTGTTCTATTATGTCCAGATGTATCAATCGATAGAATCAACATTTCAGGACCGGATGATATGTTTGCAATATTACAATATATTAAGTTTGCAGATTGATATGGCTTTTTTTAGACTTGCTGTCAAAGTCCTGAAAATTAAAGTAATGCCTTCTCTGTTGCACTTAAGACGTCTCCACTGCAACAAAACAATCACAAAGGTCCAGTAATTGTCACTGGATTAAACCATTCCCATGCTCGGTGAGTCAATTGAAAGTGATTTTAGATCTCCTGACAATGACGCTGTTAACGGCAGCTGGTTAACTTGCGGTGTATCTGTCTCAAGTCAGCTGTGGAGCTTTCCTTTTCCGCACTGAGGAAAATTACAAAACACTCACTTAAAAAGTTTTTTGTTTCTTGTTTTGTCAGACTTTGATAGTGCCTCTCAAGGGGTTGCCTGACAAATGGGGAAATGTTGATCTCCGCCTCGCTTTAATCACGTGTTAATAGTTCACTGGCAGTATTTGAAAAAAAAACTTTGGACTAGGGCGCGCACGTGGGTGACGTTCAGACCAACCATCGCCTGGGATCCTTTTGTTTAGCCTCCAAACATAAGTACCTTCTCACTCTCTCCTTGCGCAGTGTTTACTGAACCCAGAATCCAGCAAAGCCAGAAAGAACCTAGAAGAATACACAATGTCTCGATCGTTTTATGTTGATTCCTTGATCATCAAAGATTCTTCAGTAAGGTCTACTCCTGTCCTCAACGACCACGGCCAAGACTTTCTAATACCTATCAGCGTTCATTCACCCACAATGATGTCAGTTTCTGGTCCAGTTTGTCCGTCCAGAAAGACGGGTACTTTCTGTGTCTGTCCCCTCTGTGTCACTTCCCATATTCACTCGTCCCGGAGTGGAATCCCGCTGCTAAAAAGCCAGTTTCCAAATGGAGACCCGCAGTACTGTCAACGAATGAACCAGCAGTCAAACTCCGGGCTCGGGCATCCACCTGTTTGCACTCCTACCTACAGCGTAACTGATCCTAGAAGATATCACTGCCTTTCCGTGGGTAAGTTTACAAAGAGGAGTTAAATGTTTTAGAAAGTTGAAATAATGGGAGAAGTGATGTATTGTTACTTTAATTCCAAATAGTGCACTTTAAGTGTTGTACCTGAGCGAAGTGTGATATTGCTTTGAGCGGGCAGTTCTGCTTTCGCCATGAAGATTACATAATCCTTTTCAGATTGTTAGAAGCGTTTGCTGAATCGACTCAGTGATTCAAAATGTATAGAAATATATATCCAAACTATACAGGGAATGTGAACATTTACCGAAAAGTTGAATTTTTAAAAACGAATAGACCATATATAATGCTAGTCGCATCTTATTTATTAGAATGAGGCGTTTAAGTTTCCCTATAATGTGTACTCATTTTCGGGATAGCGACGGAGATTAAACAGGTATCTACTTTGGCGGGATTTTATAGAAGTGCGGTGGACGGCGGGATAACATCGAGTTTTTTTTCCCCCCATCTTTTAATATTGTAGTATCATTGCGTGCTTACAGGTCCTGAAAATAACAGTCACTTACAAAACGGTAAACGGATGCGAACAGCATTTACAAGCACACAGCTTTTGGAGCTCGAGAGGGAGTTTGCCTCTAACATGTACCTGTCGAGGCTTCGCAGGATTGAAATTGCCACCTATCTGAATCTATCCGAAAAGCAGGTGAAGATATGGTTCCAGAATCGGCGCGTCAAGCACAAAAAAGAGGGCAAGGGAACCCCACGGAACGCGCACAACATTTGCAAATGTAGCCGTCAAGGTCACTGTTTGCGCTCCGAGGACGAGGAATCCCTGTCTCCGATGTCATCTGGCAAAGAAGACAAAGATTTGTCACCCGCATAGTCACCACGGACAGAACTGCAACGTTCGAAAGTTGACAGACATTTACAGTTCCACATTTCTTTGACGTTTAACATTTAATAAATGGTATAGAGTTGAATTTGCCTGCTCAGTCTTCTAGTATGAATATATCTATTGTAGAATTGTATTAAGATGGAGCACGCAACAGTCTCGTGTTCTCTGTTCTCATTAAGTGCAAGTAAATTTAGTTAAAGTGCTGTCATTTGACGCTAACATGATTTTGTCTGATTCGGTCAGGGGTTCTTTTCCCCGACAGGTGATGTATATACATGCAATTACTTTAAAAAAAAGAAAATTCCAATGTTTTATGTAAATAATGTATTTTTTGATTCTGTTGACCTTTGTGAATTGAAAAAATGACATCTATGTAAATCGCCAAACTCAAAAGAAACAAATGGAGGTTGAATGTGCAAAATATCTGTAAATAGATATAAATAGAAATTTTGTTGATCCTTACTGTAAAGTTCATCTGTTGTGAATAGTTTTATACGACATTTATATTTATATTTATTTAAAATAAAATGTTGGGATCTTTGAAAAAAGATATTTAATTTTAGCTAACCATGTGATTTCATGGACAAAAATGTAAAGAAACAAGGAAACAGGAAAGTGCTGAGACATTTTAATGAATTGTTTTCTTTGTCAATTTCAATAATCACAGAAGCAGTAATTTCTGAATTACAGGGTTCGCAGCAGCAGACCCTGGGGGGAAATGACCCAGTTAACAGAACTGTGCTGTAAATAAGACGGGAGCCCTAACAGATCAAATAATGATTGTGAAATAATTCGTGCACAATGGTACACATTATTGCTCTTTTCCAGACAAAGGAAGTATGTGTGTGTGTGTGTCTAAAGAAAGAGAGTGAAGTTAGGAGGGGAGTGTTCACTTGAAGTTTTCAATGGAAAATAACATGGGTCCTTATTTTTAAAAGTTAAAGTAGCAGCATATAAAAATCCTTTTTTCCTTATGCATGGTTGGTTATTTGCATTTCTTTGAGTGCCTGTGTGAATGATAAAAATATATGAATCGCCACCCTCTATCCTTCATTGGATAGAATATTAATCTCTCAGAAGTATCCCTGTACAAATCTGAATGTGCACCGTACACGTCCATCATACAGTATATGCTGGAGGCAACCTCAAGCATTGCGAAGGCAATGTTATTATTTTCATTCATTGACACACAGATCTATTTGTATCCGTGACCCATGCTTCCCTTCTCATCCAAGAAAAATAGTCTAATTTATCACTGGAAAGTCTCCAGTTGGTTTGGATATCAAGAGGCCCACTGACCTAGATCATCATTTGTAATTTCACACTGGTGACAAGTAACAATTTCAAACATGTTTGTCCTTCACGTTTTTAAAAGATTGCAAGCTCACCCCGAACTTGTCACAAACTGCTGCAAGGGAGAAAGAGAATTTTTACATTGGAAAAAAAAGCTACAATGCTGCAGGAGGCGGTCAAATTATGCAATAATTGTGTGGGATGACAATATCTGATGGTGGTTAGAGGCAAATCCCAATGAATATATTTTGATATTCGCGTGCTGTGACTCATCAATCGAGATGGGTGTTATGCTTTTAAGAGAAAATCAGTGGTTTCTGGAAATATCTTAATTACAGTGCAAAAATAGAAATATGCGGAGTATTTAAAAAACATCATTCAACAACGTAAATACGATCCAAAACATGGCCAACGGTGTTCCTTCAACAAATAACGTGCAAAGAAGACCGTGGCATGGACGTAGGTGCAATGTGAAAGTTCAAGATGTCCAGCTTGAACCAGCTGCTATAAAATCCATTTGGTATTTTAGAGGCAGATTCAGTTGTGTCCCGTTGAATTTCTACTGCAATTTTCAGCTGAGAACAGACTACAATTTTCTAGAGTTCTGCCAGCGACGAAACAACAGGCAACCCTTCGGGCACTCCTCAGAATTGTCAGGGCAATAAGAGAAGATAAATTGGAACATTATTCATTGGGCAGTAGAGGAAAAATAGCCACAGATTAATGAACCACTGACAATTTCCATCTGTTGAAAGGCCGAAGTTGGCAATGCCCGGGACTGAGCATGGAGAGCCCGGCGAGGCTAGCTGTGGCGAAGGGCGCATTGTGTGTCCTTTCTATGGAAGCGACAATGATGGATAGGAAAGCATTGAGGAACCCGGAGGAGTGATTCAGCACTCGTAAACCAGTGTCACTATTAGACATGGCCCGAGGTGCTTTTATGATGCCTTATTAGCCCTATCTATACAATATCGGTCAAAGATATATGACTTTGACGTCCTTTTAATTGACTTTAAACCAAATGCAGTTGGGTGTACAATTAGCATGTGTATTTTCTGTGAAATGGGTGATGTTCATTGGAAAACACGTTAAAAGTATTCATTTGACTAATGCTATCAATAAATATACTCAATATTCATATAAAATGGAAACAATTTAGTTGTTCATTAAATCTTCTGATCGCCAAAGTGCTTTTGTTGTGAACTTGCGGATATGTATTTTTCTAAATCGTTTCTTCATGTCAAAATATCAGCACAGATTTGACACCAAAATGTTGTTTTGGAACTCCTGTTAACAAACGAGGAAGACTTTGATTGTTGGCATTTAATACTATCAGCGAACAACTTGGGTATTTTCAAAAAAGTGTAATTTCTAAATATAAAAGTCGCCAAGTTAACAGTTCTGATTTTTCAGATTTGATTATATTTTACATCGTTTAAAACGGAGCCGAGTCTACATTGCGCAGTCGTCACACGTTTAGTCTAAAGGACATGAGTAACGCTGACAACTTTATCCAAACGGCGCCGTTTATTTTCAGTTTCAATGCACTAAAAGGTTTATATATTTCTCTCTCGCTTGGATCCTCTGTAAAGGCAGAAAAAAAGACTACGTTCGCCAAAGGACCGCTTTGACAGGTATTCTGCTGCCAAAGACTTGCATTGCATTGAGTGGGACCCCCGACGGTTGCAAACCCAGAGCCTTTGAACGCGGAGCTGAAGGGCTCCAATGTCGGCTTAGTGAACGATTTAGTCACTGTTTCATTAAGCAGTATTTGAACCTTACAACATGTGGTAATTTCTAGGGGCAAGTTAACCGCCGTGTAAAAGAAGGATTATGTGGTAGGGACACAAGAAAATTAGCGAACGGTTAATTTAACTCGTTTCTGGCAGAATTTTCGATACATTCCTAATTGCCTGGGGAGGCAGGTGAAGTTGAAGCCTGAGCACATTCAATCTCGCATTTAGGGTGGGAATAAATGGGTCTCATTTAACTCGCTGTTGATAATTTATCTTTGCAGAAAGACGCAGAATGACAATTAGTTTAATTTTTCATTAATTAAATTAGATCCTGTCCCGCAGGTGGAGAGATCAAAGCCATCATACCAACAAGTAAGTATAACTGATAATAAAAAAAAAACAGACCCCATTTACTAGGCTGTGGGCCTCGGTTTTAAGATTTCAGACCAGCTGCTGAGACTATACTGCTCTTTGTGGGCAGCAAATGTAAATCCTAGAGAATGAGGAAAACTGTCAAAACAAGGCACAGAGGAGAAATTCAGCGCTGATTAGCGTCAATCAACCAGCGCTCAGCAGCCAAGGCGGCAAATTAATAGCAATTACTTGTACCTTTTGTCCCCTTCCGTGGCTTGCAATATTGATTGTGTTAAGTTTTGCTAAAGTTGGTATGATACACCTGACAAATGCAATCGCTTGAGTGGCTGCACTTTCCATTGTTATTGCCAGAGGATTTTTTTTCAAGACCTTTCGCCGGGAAGAAACAAAATTGATTCTAATCCCGCAAAGAAGAGCATTGACTCGGTTGAATTTAACTTCTCCAAGCAAATAAGAGGTGGAAATAACAATAAATACATTACTTCAGAGCAGCTTGAGCAAAAGGCGTCGTTTATAATCTGGCCAGCACACAGTTTAGTTCCCAGCACAAAGCGTAAAACGCGCCGCGTCCATCTATCTCCCCGCCGGCTTAGTTTTTTTTTGTTAAACAATATTCAGATTTTAAAAGTTTCTCAAACTTGCTGTGTAGGATTGAAAAGGCAGATTGTAATAAATCAGATCCTTTAGTTAAGAAGCCTTCGGGACACACAATAGAACCAGAACTTAGTACCTGTGTCTGGTAGACGAGGTGATATATGCAAATGACAATATTCGCAAGGAAAAATACTCGAATCCTCCAAATGCTTCTTTTGTGAGTTTCTTTAGAAATCATGGAATTCTGCATGACAAAGAACAATTAATAAGCCGTCTTTTCACGAACTAGCAGCTGGTACCCCGTGGGGATAGTAGGGGAAAATCAGAGATGAATGCGCGCAAAAGTTTTATTTTGCGCACCGACATTTACTGTTTTTAACTGCAGCCACCTGAACAATGTTGATCAAAAAAGAGCACTTGTGAAGGATCAGGAGATTTTAATAAGCATAAAACATCTCGAGTCACATGCAGGAGCTTTAGAAAGCCCTTTGGTCGAAGGTGGTGATGTTGGAGAAGGTTGGACACGTGGCGGATCAGTTTGGAGACGAAATTACGCGGCGAGCGCCGCGCAGGCACAGCGCTTTTCTGCTCTATCATTTATTTGAAACTAACCTTTTCATTAAAAAAATTACAATATGCGAGAAGCATTTTGAACATCTCAGTTTTTAAAGATGTAAATTATATTGGAAATACTGCATTTAAAAACAAAAGCAAGTTATTTATGTGCTTGCGTATCTGTAATTGAAAGAAGCCGGACCTGGCGCTCTAAGCGGGCGCAGCCAATGGCGCGGCTTAATGTGATTTATATTTCTTTTGTAAGAATTGGTCAACGTTTCTCCCCACCCTATCCACCACATTACAACCCCCACTTTACTTGTGCCTAGTACATTCACTGTGCAAGTATATTTCGGAAATGTATTAACAATTGCCTGGTAACGACCTTTATACATTACTTTTACATTCGAATGATATTGAACACTGCATTACTTTTAGGGGTTAAGGGGAATTCGAGCGTGGGTCTGTATGTTCTATTACTTTGGACTATTTACAAAAAACTTCGATATAAAAAGTATATTTTGACGAGAAGGAAACAAAGCGGTAAAACATAAGATTAAAAATCAATGAATTGAACCAACTATTCGGAGAGTCATGGATATGTTGCGATTAATCTGACCTTTGTACAAACAAAAGGAAATTGGTGAATGATTTCAATGTTTTATTGCATTGTTTGTTTGAAAATTTAAATTTATTATAGGCCACTGTGGCAGTGGCACGGTAGTTTATTCGAATGAGAGTTTGGGATTCTGTGGTCGTAATTATAACGATGCTCTTTGGTCTTCTTGTGACATTTTTCCGCTTTTAATATATAACCAGCCAAGAGTTTTTGTGGGAAAATAGAAACGACAGGAGGGCGTAAATATAGCCACACAGTTGCGTCACAGTCCTAATAATCGGGGCAGAGACGCGAGAATCCGATTTGGATATTAGTTTTGCTCGTTAACTTTTACCTGAGCTATCTGTTTTAAAAGTTCTAAATTACATTCAGGAGACATGATGAGAGGAGTTTATACTGCATTATGCTTTCGCCTCTCCTAACCTTAAACGGCCTTCAGTGCGCGGTTAGTCCTTCTTCTGCGAAGCCGCTCTGAGCATGAGGTACTTTGCGCACAACTGAAGAAGATGACGAAGGACAGGTCATGTCGGTCCAAAATAAATAGGGGCATGGTCTTTGTATTCAGAATTTAACCAATGAACTGAATTTGTTAGCGTAAACCGAATTTTATTTATGAGATTTGCTGATTTATGTTACATTGGAAGACCAAGTTCAGATTAGTACTGGGATCTTATAGACAGTTAAGACTCCACGTAATCTTTCATCCATTGAAAAGGTGGGTGGCAATTTTGAAAGAATCTTTTTAAAACTATATTAATACCAGTTGCAATTTCAGGAAATGTTTTTGAACAAGGAGGCTTATGGAAAAGTGCGAAAGTGCGTCGGCACCAGAGATAAAGCCCAACCAAACATTCCTTGCGTTTTTCCTCATTAAATGTGTTTATATTCAACATACGCTTCAAATTCGGATATTATTTTTGTTAATCTGATTTTGCTGAGTTATTATTTGGGTGCAAATGCTGATTATTATGAATTTTCAGACGACAAACGTAATTGTGAGAGTAAAATAGAACAAGGAATATTGCGCATTCGCAGCTGTGTTTTTATATGTTGACTGCGCGCTTTAGAATGATAATTTATAGGACTGCTGTGAGAGCAAGAATGCAAATAACGCACGTAAATACATCGATATATACCACAAGAGAACACAAGCAGCATGTTAACAGGCGCCTTCCAACCCCAATTCAAAGAGCCAGCTATTTACAGAACGCACACAAGTTTCAGCGGACGAAAACGCGAACGTGAACGTTGAAGTAGTCAGTATGTGAGGCAATTGCCTCTTTATTCCATCTACTCATAAAGAAAGCTTACTTGCGCCAAAGCAGGGGATGTTCACGGACAAGATCTGTCCAGCGATCTCTAGACGCAGCTTGCCAACCAAACCACATTTTCAATTCACTAACTATAATCCAATAGGAAATCATATTAAACGTTCTTTTCACTTCTTTTACTGCGGAAGAATACTGGTAGAGGACAAATCACATCAGAATCGTTCTTTCAGGATTCTATTCTACTATGCAAGCAACTGGCTGTATAACTATTATTTATCACTCTGTACTTTATACCGGTTCTGATTTCCGATCGATAGCTACCACTACAAAATCGTCAATTATTTATACTTTGCAGCGTTCGTTTTCCTACAATAGAAAGCTATGATAGTTATGGCTGACAGGTGCCGTTCCGAAGATATGCAAAAATTATGCGGCATTGTAGTAAAATTTGTAAAGCTACTGCCTCACGGCTCCAGCGACCGGAGTTCAATCCTAAACTCCGGTGCTGCTTCAGTGGAGATTACAGGTTCGCCTTAAGACCATGGGTTTCACCTCTGTGAGTTGCTCCCGCGAGTAGGGGGAGAGAGTAGATTTTTTTTGCGGGAATGGAGGGAGAATAAGTCGATGGACTGAATGGCCTTTCTCGGTTCGATATTATTCTAAATGTTCTTTTTGCAATTGTTTGTAAAAACAATGGACATGTTTTAGCTATTTATACCCACTCTTCTGCCTCCATGGGAAAGTAATATTTGAACGTATTAGTGGTAATTTTAAGCTTTAGTCTCCGTTTAAACTCAAATATTAATCATAACGTTTTCACAGATCCAAGCTGAAATGTTGTTTTCCACCTAACCGTCCATTGCTCACTAATCACTATTCAGTAACCGATCTCTTTTATTTTTTTTTTGCTAGCCAGCTCACACTCTTTTGATATAAACCACGATTTGAAGTTCCTGCTTCACACGCCAGGGACTTATTAGAAAACGTCAGACAAAACTAATCCCCTCCCAGTTATGTGTAAAATTACATTGGGCCTATCAATTTCCAAACCCCTGCGGGAGGAGCACCGGAATGGAAATCTCCTCATTCATAGAATAGAAACAGAGTCTTCGGCCACAATCAACCAACAATTTATACCAATTAATTCCACTTTAAAAAAAAATTCCCTCACATTTTCATCAGATTTTACCCTTCCATTACATACTCCAGAAAATTAGCAGTGGCAGATTCACTCACCCATAGGACTGATATGAGTTATGTCAAGAGCTCTGTACATGAATATCAAACGATTAGTTTACAAATACTCGAGGCATTGCATTTAACAGCAAGGACGTCCTTGTGGTGCAAGTGAAGCAGTGCCACGTGCATTTGTAGTGCTTCAGAAAGGACATATTGACTTTGTAGAAGATGCAGAGGAGGTTTACCAGATTCATTCCAGAAATGAGGTTAGCTTCGGAGGAAGGAATGAGTGGCCTGGGGCTATACTCATTGGAGCTTTGAAGGATGAGGAAGAATCTTTACAAATATAAAATTGTAAAGAAAGGAATAGATCTGAGTGGTGAACTAATGAATGTAGCATCAAGATTCAGGGGAGTAGATTTCAGAATCAGAATTTATTGTCATGAACAAGTCATGAAATTTGTAGTGCTGTGGCAGCAGCACAGTGCAAATATTCAAATAAACCACCTTACAACAATAAATAATAGTGTTCGAAAAGGTAGAGCATTGGTTCATTGATCATTCGGGAATCTGATGGTAGCAGGGAAGAAACAGTCCTTGTGCTGTTGAGTGCTTGTCTTTAGGCTCCTGTACCTTTTTCTCTGATGGTGGCAGAGTAAAGAGGGCTTGGTGGAGGTCCTCGAGGATAGAGACTGCTTTCTTAAGACAGCATCTTAATGGAGTGAAATCTGGTGTCCATGTTGTTGCAGGCTGGAGTTTTTTCTTGTCCTGAGAGTTGGTACCTCCAGATCAGACAGTGGTGCAACCAGCCAGAATGGACTCCACAATTCACATGTAGAGGTTTTTAAAGAGTCTTCAGTGACATACCAAATCTTCTCAAACACCTTATGTATAGCCACTGCTGAGTCTTTTTCATGATTGCATTGACATGGAAGATCTAGGACAGATCCTTGGAGATGTTGACACCCAGGAATTTCAAATTCTTAACCCTCTCCACTACTGAGCCCTCGATGAGGACTGGATCATATTCTTCTGACTTCCTCCTGAAGTCCAGATCATCTCTTTGGTTTTGCCAACATTGAGCGCTGGCGTGACACCACTCAATGAGCTGATCTATCTCCCTCGTGAATGCATACTCAACTGTGGTTCAATCAGCAAATTTGTGGAGAGCATTGGAATTGTGCCTGGCCACATATTTATGGGTGTATAGAGAGTAGAGCAGTGGACTAAGCACGTATCCTTGAGGTGCACCTGTGTTGATATTAAGGAGGAGATGTTTCCAATTTGTACTGACTGTGATGTTTTGATAAGCAGTCAAGGATCCAGTTTCAGAGGCCCAGGGTTTGGAGCTTCTTGACCAGCACTGCAGGAATAATGGTGTTCAAGACTGAGCTATAGTATCTGAAGAGCTGCTGAGTATGAGTTGCTGTTCTCGAGGTGATCCAAGACTGAGTGGAGAGCCAGTGATATTGTGTCTGGTGTCGAGTTATTGTGACAATAGGTCAATTGCAGTGGGCCCAGACCTTTGCTTAGGTACGTTAATTCTGGCCATGAACAACTTCTCAAAGCATTTCATCACAGAAGATGTTAGTGCTACAGGGTGATAGTCATTGAGGCAGCTAACACTGCTCTTATTGGGCACTGGGACGATGATCCCATTTAGAAGCAGGTAGGAACTTATGACTGCAGCAATGGGAGGTTGAAAATTAATGTGAACACTCCAAATAATTGGTTGGCACAGTTTTCAGTACCCTGCCAGGTACACTGTCAGGGCTCAACACCTTACAAGGGTTCACCCTCTTGATGTTCTGATGTTGGCATCAGAGACAGATATTTCAGGGTCCTCAGCCTTTGCAGGGATTCTAGTAGGCACTGTTGGGTCCTCCTTCTCAAAATGGGTATAGAAGGTGTTCAGCTCATTATATAATGGAGCATCACAGCCAGCTAGGGTGTGCACCCTCAATTTCTAGGCTGTAGTGGCCTGCATTCCTACCATAGCTGGTGTGTATCCATCTCTGTCACTAGCTTCCTCCGGAATTGCCACTTTGCTTCAAAGATGACCTTCTACAAGTCATACCTGGACTTCTTGTAGAGATCTGGTTCCTGGCCTTAAACACCCTTGATCTCACCATGAGCAAGTTGTAAATCCTCCGATTTATCTAAGACTTCTGATTGGGAAAATCCCCGGTATGTGCACGAGGACACACACTTGTCTATGCAGGTCTTGATGAAGTCTGTGACATGTTGCATATTCATTCAAGTCTAAGGATAAGTTCTTGAATATGGTCCAGTCCACCAATTCAAAGCAATCCTGCAGATGCTCTTCTGCCTCCATCGACCATACATTTGCTGTCTTCACTACTGGTATGGTGGTTCTTTGTCTCTGCTTGTACACTGGGAGTAGAAGTACAGCCAAGTGATCAGACTTGCTGAAGTGCTCTCATGGTACAGCTTGTAGGCATTCTTCATGGTGGTGTAGCAGTGGTCGAGTGTGTTGGCTCCTCAGGTTTGGCATGTGATGTGTTGGTGGTAGTTCGTTAGAATCTTCTTCAGGTTGGCCTAATTGAAGTCCCCTACAATTATCAGGAAGGTAACAGGTTGTGCTGCCTCATAGCTTCTAATCATAGTGTTCAGTCCCTTACAGTACTCAGTCCTTCCAGTGCCAGCCTGAGATGGAATGCACTGTAAGCAGGATGACGGCAGTGAAATGCCTCAGCAGGTAGAACGGGTGGCACTTGACTGCCAGATATTCCAGATGATTGGGGGAGCAGAACTAGGACAAAACTCTCACATTGGTGCACCACGATGAATTGTTGATGACACAATTGCTACTGCCCCCAACCTGGGTTTTAACTGACGCCAGGGTCTGGTTAGCACAGTAGAGGGTGTCGCACTCCGGCTGTAGCACCATATACGGAATGTCCTTGTTTCACCATGTTTCTGTAAAGCACATCACACAGCACTGCCTGATGTCCCTCTGATGTTGTAATCTGGCTCGGAGTTCATTCTCCAAGGGTGGTACATCGGCCAGGAGGATGTAGAGAGCAGAAGCCTCAGGCCTTGGTATCTTTAAGACAGAGGTGGAGAGGAAATGTTTTTCCTGGAGAATAGTGAATTTGTGGAATTCTCTGTGAAATGAAGCTGTCGAGTCTGCCCTATTAAATGTATTTCAAACACAGAAATATCGATTTTTGAACAGCAGGGAAATTAAAGGTTATGGGTAAAAGGCTCGTAGGTGCAACTGAGTCCACAGCCGCATCAACCGTGATCTTATACAATGGTGGAGTGGGCTTGATAGGCCTTCTCCTGCTCCTGTTTTGTATGGACCTATATCAATTGGACCACCTGGAGGAAAACCAGGGCACCACAGGGAAAGCCTGGAAATTTCACTCAGACACCACCCAAGATGACAGTTGAGAGAGGTGGGGAGGGGTTCTCTATGGTTGCGAAGCAGTAGGACAAATCATTAATCTTTTCAATTCAAGAGTTTATCTGTCTGTGGGCAAAAAGGCAGCAAAGCATTTTTTATGTTATAATGGAAATTTAAAATAAACTTTAAATATTTATTGGTATTGTTGTTCTTGAATTATTCTTCCAGCTTGTGTGGCTGGCATGGGAAAGAGTACTGCAAAAGAGGTGGAGCAACTTACAAGACCATAATATAGTAAGCCATTCAGCCCATCAAGTCCACTTTGCCATTCAGTCATGAGCTGATCCATTCTCCCACTCAGCCCTCCTCCCCTTCCTTCTCCATATAGCATTTGATACACTGACTATTCAGATACACCCAGTGATCAAGCCTCCACAGTGCCTATGGCAGCAAATTCCAGAGGTTCACCAATCTCTAGCTAAAGACCTTCCTCCACACCTCTCTTTTAAATGGGCAGCCTTCAATCCTGGAGTTGTGTTCTCTTGTCCTTGACTCACCTACCATAGGACATCTACTCTATCCAGGCCTTTCAACAGTTGAAATGCTTTTATGAGAACCCCACTTATTCTTCTGAACTCCAAGTGCCATCAAATGTTTCTCATATGGTAATCCCTTCATTCCATGAGTCATTCTTCTAAATCTTCTCTGAACCCTCTCCAATGCCAGCGCATCCTTTCTTAAATAAGGAATCCAAAACTGTACCCTGTACTCCAAGTGAGGCCTCGCCTTATAAAGCCTCAAGATCACATTCTTGCTTATATCCTGTTCCTTTAAATATGAATGTCAACATTCGCCTTCTTCACCACCGTCTCATCCTAGTGGTTAATCTTTAAGGTATCCTGCAAGAGAACTCTCAAGTCCTTTTGCACCTCTGAATTTTGAACTTTCTCCCCTTCTAAATAATAGTTTGCCTGTCTATTCCTTCTACCAAAGTGCATTACCATACGTTTTCCATTATTGTATTTCATTTTCCATTTCTTTGCCCATTCTCCTAATGTATGTCTCTTGACAGCCTCTCCGTTTGCAGCCTTTCCATTTCCTCCTCACTACTTGCCCCTTCACATATCTTTGTATCATCTGCAAACATTACCACAAAGCCATTTATTCCACAATCCAAATAATTAATATACAACATAAGAAGTTTCCCCAACAATGACCCCTACAGACCACCACTGGTAACCGGTAGCCAACCAGAATAGGATCCCTTTATTTCCACTCTGTTTCCTGCCAATCAGTCATTGCTCTACCCATGATAGTATCTTTCCTGAAATGCCAGTGTCTCTGATCTTGTGAAGCACCCTCAAGTGTGGCACCTTGTCAAAGGCCTTCCGAAAGTGAGATTTATTGGATAATATATCTTTCATGCATAAGGAAATTAAGAGGTAGCATGAAAGACTGCCAAAGTAAGAAAGAATAAATAGAAATAAATAAATGGGGGATTTTAGTTGTCTAGTCCAGTGGCTCTCAACTTTTTACTTTCCACTCACAAACCACTTTAAGTAATCCCTAACCCATCAGTGCTCTGTGATTAATAAGGGATTGCTTAAGGTGGTATGTGAGTGGGAAGGGAAGGTTGAGGATCTCTGTTCTGGACCCAATTGTTACTGAAATATTTTGGTTGAGAAAAATTGTCATTGGCCCATTTCATTTGGAGTTATGAAACCATGCACATAACAGGTAAATTAGGCATGATTAAAACAGTGGTTTTCAAACTTTTTCTTTCCACTCACATCTTCTTTTTTCTTTCTCTTCTTCTTCTTCTTCTTTGGCTTGGCTTCGCGGACGAAGATTTATGGAGGGGGTAAAAAGTCCACGTCAGCTGCAGGCTCGTTTGTGGCTGACCAGTCTGATGCGGGACAGGCAGACACGATTGCAGCGGTTGCAAGGGAAAATTGGTTGGTTGGGGTTGGGTGTTAGGTTTTTCCTCCTTTGCCTTTTGTCAGTGAGGTGGGCTCTGCGGTCTTCTTCAAAGGAGGCTGCTGCCCGCCAAACTGTGAGGCGCCAAGATGCACGGTTTGAGGCGTTATCAGCCCACTGGCGGTGGTCAATGTGGCAGGCACCAAGAGATTTCTTTAGGCAGTCCTTGTACCTTTTCTTTGGTGCACCTCTGTCACGGTGGCCAGTGGAGAGCTCGCCATATAATACGATCTTGGGAAGGCGATGGTCCTCCATTCTGGAGACGTGACCCATCCAGCGCAGCTGGATCTTCAGCAGCGTGGACTCGATGCTGTCGACCTCTGCCATCTCGAGTACCTCGACGTTAGGGGTGTGAGCGCTCCAATGGATGTTGAGGATGGAGCGGAGACAACGCTGGTGGAAGCGTTCTAGGAGCCGTAGGTGGTGCCGGTAGAGGACCCATGATTCGGAGCCGAACAGGAGTGTGGGTATGACAACGGCTCTGTATACGCTTATCTTTGTGAGGTTTTTCAGTTGGTTGTTTTTCCAGACTCTTTTGTGTAGTCTTCCAAAGGCGCCACTCACATACCACCTTGAGTAATCCCTTACTAATCACAGAGCCCCTATGGTATAGGGATTATTAAAGCGGTATGTGAGTGGAAAGAAAACATTTGAAAACCACTGTTTTAATCTGATTATTATCAATATCAGTCTTCCGTTTGGTGGTATAGTTGTCACACCTTAGCAGGAATGGAATTTTATAAATATACATTTTATAAATCCATCTGACCTATTGATTGCTTGTCACAGGATTGGCTTGTGGTTGCTCTTGTGCATGAGTTAAGCCACAATGGGTTCAAATAACAATTATTTTCATGTCACTTGTTTTTCTTTTCCTCATCACAGAGAACCATTGTTCTAGATCCAATTGTTACTGAAATATTTTGCTTGAGAATAATTGTTATTGGGCCATTCCCTTTGGAGTTATGAAACCGTGCACATAATGAGTTAATCAGGTATGATTCAAACATTGGTTTTCAAACTTTTTCTTTCCACTTACATACCATCTTAAATAATCCCTTACTAATCACAGACCACTTATGGCATAGGGATTACTTAGTGGTATATGAGTGGAAAGAATGTTTAAAAAAAAAGGCCATTTTTAAATATTTCCCATTTTGTTCCTCTCAAATCTAGTCATAAATTTTCAGACAACACTTCATAAAATATTTATTTAATCTCCTTACAATATTAACATAATTAAAATATTGTAGTGACTGGTTCAGTGAATAAAGCACAACAGAAGTTTTCTGTGAGCTGAACCAACACAACTGTTTATTGGAAACTTTGCAGGAGTTTAAAAAATTACAGTTGGTGTGCTATCAATCACCCGACCTCTGAAGTCACTTTCCTCCCAGAGTTCTTTATGCCCTCCAGCCACAGGAAACATTGGTTTGATAATGGACTTCACCACATAACCTCCCCTCCTCCAGAACTGGAGTTCGGAGGTGACACCACAATCTTACCTATATGGCTAGAATGAGCTAGCAGACATCCCCTTCCCTGGGGCATGCCACTGGTACTGGCTGATCTAGGTCCACATTTGCCAGCTTAAGGCAATATATCGAAACAGTTTCTTGCCTGCCACCAATGTCTATAACAAACATGGAGCTATCATTCCATACCACATTGAAAGGATCTTCATATGGCTGTTGTAACAGTGTCCTGAACACATCCCTGCACAGAAATACATAAAGGCAGTCTTTGAGTTCAGGTAGAATGTATGAAATTGTAGACCCATGCAGGGTGGCCGGGTAGGCACAAGTGGACCAACCTTCTTCTTTAAGTGAGTGAGTACCAAAGTGGGAGATTCCTGCTGCCAAAATGAAATGGAATGCGACCATTCGGGGGGGGCGGGGGGAGGGAGGGTGGGGGCTCCATAAACCAATTCTACGGAGGACGTAACTAGATCTTCCTTCTGAGTGGTACTGAAACCTAAAAGTACCCAAGGCAGTTCATCTATCCAATCTCGTCCCTTAAAACATGCCATGAAAGCCATTTTCATATGATGGTGAAAATGTTCCACTAAGCCATTGGACTGGGTGTGATAGGCCATCGACCAATGCAGCTGCATGCCCAGCAACTGTGTGATTGTGGATCATAACCCGAACATAAATGGAGCTCCTCTGTCAGAGGAGACATGCAGGTGTAGTCTGAAATGCGTTATCCAATTGGTGATTAGGGATCTCACATAAGCTGAGGCAGAGGTGTCAGAGAAAGGAACAACCTCTGGCCATCAATCTACTACAGCGAAGGGGCAATGGGCTGACGAGATCCTTGCGGATGTGAACAAACCTGAGCTGCATGCGTAAAAAAACCTATAGTGGGGCTTTGGTGTAGTGCTGAACTTTTGAGGTCTGGCACTGGATGCATCTCCTTGCCCAAGCTCAGACTTGCTTGATTTTGCCTGCCACAAGCCTCGTTGTCCTCCTAATTGAAGGGTGAGCCAAACTGTGTATGGCATCAAACATCCTACATCGCCACACAGCAGGTACAATGCGTGACAAAGTAGGGAGGCACTTGCTGGACCAAAACACATGTCCTCCGATTTCAGTCCCGATATGGCAGTGGGATACACGGCCCCATCTCCTCAACTTCCCACTGAGCTGCTGCCAAAGCCGTATAGTTTATACCAGGAGCAGGTGAATGGATGGAAGTGATGGCAGTGCGGGACAGCATGTCGGTGATTAGATTGTTCTTCCCAGTGATGTGTTTTATCGTAGTCGTAAACTCTGAAATGTGGGAGAGTTGTTGTTGTGCTGTCCATCGATCTGTCATCTTGACAAAGGCGAAGGTATTGTTATCAGTGTAGATCATGAACCTTCCGCCTTCTAGGAAATAGCAAAAATGCCGTATGGCCAAGTAGAGGGCAAGGAGCTCCCTGTCAAAAGCACTGTACTTTTGCTCCAATGGTTTTAAATGACAACTAAAGAAAGCCAGGTGTTTTCAGGTGCTGTTTATGAACTGCTCAAAGACCCCACCTACCGCAGTGCCTGACTCATCCATCGTCAGAGCCATTGGCACGTCATAGTGGCTCTTGCTAGCGCTGCTTTGGCAATCTCAAATGCGGCTCCATCATTCCATTTCAATTCCTTGGGATATTTGGACAAGAGTTTGAAAAGTGCCTGCATTAGTTTGGCTGCAGTTGGTATGAAATGATGGTAAAAGTTGATCATGCCAACAAACTCCTGCAGGCCTTTTATGGTAGAGGGTCTTGGAAATTTGCAAATGGCCTTGACCTTGGAAGGTAGTGGAACCATTCCATGCTGACTGATGCGGTGGCTGAGGAAATAGATTGAAGTGAGGCTAAACTGGCTCACTAGCTGGTGACATAGTTGATGGAGATGGGCCCAGTGCTGCTGCAGTGAGTGACTGGTAAAAAGGATGTAATCTAATAAACGAATATGAAATCCAGGTCTTGGGTAACTGCGGATTAGGTGTTGAAATGACTGGGTCACGCTTTTAAAAAAAAACAAAAGGCATACTGAGGAATTCAAATAGCTCAAATAGCTCAAATAATTCAAATGTCCTTAGTTGGCTGGAGTGTTTCTCCTGAAATAAGGGAAATGGGAGGAACTCTGTAGTGACCTGGAAGAAGTAGTTATCATTCAGAAATCCATGATGGGGTAAGTTTCTTTGGCAAGACACTGAAATGACTGATGGAAGTAAACCAGTTTGCATGTGTCCAATGAGCAACAAATTTCTCTCTGAAACCATCAAGAACCTTCCTGAGTGGTAACCATTTAACTTTGGGCACCAGAGCCTGGTGATAATGCATAAATGTTAAATTCTGTGTACAGTATAACAATTGCCTGATACCAGTGAACTTGGAGAAGTGAAAAGTGAATGATTGGACAGTGACACAGAGAGCTTTTTTGAACATATACACTTTACAAATATGTGCACTTAGAATTAGAAGGGGGTTAATTTAATAATGATTAGTTAAAGTTTAATCCTGCTTTCATGTTTAAAGAAAAATAAAAGCAACTTTTGTTTAAGTAACCATTATCTTGGTGAATTTCTGTTGCTGTTGGGTTTTGTAGTCCTTGGGCTCATAACAATACTTATTTTTTTAATTGATCAAATGACATCAAATGTCCTCTTTCATAACTATCTTCAATATGTCTGATCACTTTATAAGATGAGATATCTAAGAATTGATTACCCAATGTGAAAGAAATAAGTCTATTTTGAAACAAGAGCATTTTAGGTGATAGCCCCCACCCCCACATCACCCCCCCCCCCCATTTCCAATTTCAGCATTTATCTTGTATCAAATATTAATCATATGTCTACTGAACCTAGTTAACTGGAATGGTGCAGAAACTTGTCCATTTGTTACAACTGTGGTTTTAGGGTAATTATATAATGTTCTAATCCAATTTGAAAAAGTGTGTTCTAATCCAAATCTTTCCAGCAGTTTAAATAATAAGTCCTATTCAAGTCTATCAAACACTTTTCCAGCATCTGGAGTCACCACAACACTCAAACCCCAACTCTTCAGTGTCAAGTGAATTATACGAAGTAACTAGTTACATTCTCAGCAGATTGTCTCTTTTTAACAAAGCCTGTTTGACACATATTTATTAATTTCAGTAAAACTTTTGTCAACCTATTTGCTAAAATTTTTGCATTAATCTTATAATCTGAATTTAATAATGAAATAGGTCTATATGATGATGGTTTTAATGGCTCCCAGTCTTTTTAGTATCACAGTAATTAATCACTGTTGAAAAAGATTCTTAGAGAGTATACATTGGTTTTTTAAAAAACTTTATTTATTCATTCAAAAAACAAATATATGACATATACAGCAATTAAACAAGAACATGAACTTTTTAAAATATATTTAAAAAAAGAAAAGAAAAGATCCCCCCTTCAGCCAACTCTCCTAAGGAGAGCCATAAAAAAAGAAAAAAATATATTAAAAAAAGTTAAATATACATATTAAAATCTAATCTATATAAATTGAAATGTAAATATTTTGAGTATAACAACCACTTATTAATAAAAAATTATAATTATCATGTGAAACATACATAATTTTTTGCATTATTAAACAATATTTCATCTCATTATGCTATCTATTAATATCAATCATATTTGTACCTTTCCACGTACTAGCAATACATTTTTTGCTATGGATAAAGCTAAATATACAAAAGCAAGCTGAAACTTATCTAATCCCAAGCCTTTCAGAGGTTGCAAACTACCCAATAAAAATACTGTTGGATCTAAAACTATTTTAGTCTTATACAGATATTCTAAAAATGATTGAATTTTCTTCCAAAAAGTTTGTATATGTATACATGACCAAACAGCATGAAAAAAAGTTCCAAACGTATCACCACATCCAAAACACAAATCTGATTCATTAAAACCATATTTTTAAATTTTTTCATTTGTCAAATATAATTGATGTAAAAAATTGTAATTAATCATTGCATAGCATGCATTTATCAATCTAGTTACACTATCATAACAAATATCGAACCAATCCTCTTTGAATTTGATAATAAAGAAATAAAGAATTCTTATCAATACCAAAATCTTTCCTCATCTGATTAAAAGATAAAACTTACTCTCTTTAAAACAAACTCCCAAATTTTCCACACTTTTAAATCTCCAACGCAATATACTTTGATTATGTATTGAAAAAGAAATAAGTTGATTATTATACAATGGAGTCAAAGCCAATAATTTACCGCTAAAACCTATCATTTTATTTTTTATTTATCCATAACTTCATTAAATGTTTTAATATAGGCACATTATATTGTTGTAACAAATTCATATTCCACCTAAACAAAAATTGATGTATTTCAAATTCAGAAATACTTGCCATCTCAATTTTAGACCAACTAGGAGGCTGTACCAAATCCATCAATGAACTAATAAATTTAAGTTGGGCTGCCTCATAATAAATTTGAAAATGTTGTAAACGTAATCCCCCTAACTCATATTTCCAAGTTAATTTATACAAAGCTACCTCAAAAATTACCCCTCCCTAAAAATTCCCTAACCATTTTATTTAAATCTCAAAAAAAATTTTATCAAGTAAATACGGAATAGATTGAAACAAATATTGTATACGTGGAAAGATATTCATCTTAATTGTATTTATCCTTCCGATTAAATTAATAGGTAAATCTTTCCTATTTAATTTAATTTATATAAAGATTGATAATTAACATTCAAAATTATACCCAAATATTTAATTTGATCAGTCCACTTCAAATTAATAATATTCTTATAAACTGAATAATCTCCTTCACTTACCGGTAATATTTCACTTTTTTCCCCAATTAACTTTATATCCAGAAAGACATCCATATTGTATTAAACATTCCTTCAAATGCAAAAGTGACTGAGCTGGATTTGTTAAATACACCAATACGTCATCAGCAAATAAATTAATTTTATATTCCTCATCTAAAACTTTCATACCTTGTATCTGTGTATTTTGTCTTATCAACTGTGCTAAAGGTTCAATCACTAACACAAACAAAGCTGGTGATAAAGGAACACCTTGACGAGTTGATCGAGTTAACTTAAAAGATTCTGAAATCAAACCATTCGTCAATACTCGAGCTACTGGTTTACTATATAGAGCCCTAATCCAACCAATAAAAGAAGGACCAAACTTAAATTTCTCCAAAACTTTAAACAAAAAAATCCATTCAACTCTATCAAATGCTTTTTCTGCATCTAAGGATATCACCATCGGATGATCTAAAGATTGTCAAAATCTATTAATCAAACTAATCACTTGCAAAATATTATCTGAAGCATATCTATTCTTTATAAAACCTGTTTGATCAATATGCATCAATTTTGGGAAAATTTTAGCCAATCATTCGCTAATATTTTAGCTATTATTTTATAATCTACATTTAACAACGAAATTTGTCTATATGAAGATACCTTCAAAGGATCTCTGTCTTTTTTTTAGGAATTACTGTAATTAAAGCAATAGAACAAGACTCAGGTAAATCATAATTTTCTCCAACTTGATGTAATACATCCCCAAACACGATAGATAAATCATCATAAAAAATTTTATAAAATTCAACCGAAAATCCATAATCACCAGGCGATTTATCATTTGGCATTTCCAGCATGGCCATTTTAATTTCTGAATCAGTAAATGGTTCTTCTAACTCCTGTATATCTCCATCCTTTAATATCGGTAAATTTAACTGTGATGAAAAAAAAAATCAATCGATCCAGTTTCCGGTTTTCCTTCAGATGTATATAACTTTTCATAAAATGAATAAAATTCATCATTAATCTCACGAGGTTTAGAAGTAATAAGAGAATTCCGTCTAACAGCATTAATAGTCCCTGATATCTGTTCTTTCTTTAATTGCAACGCCAATATCTTGTGTGCTTTCTCTCCCCTTTCGTAATACCGTTGTTTAGTCCTATCAATCACACATTCAAATTGATAAGATTGCAAGGTATTATATCTCAATTTAAACCTAGATAATTCAATTTTCTGATCTCTGTAGCATCTTTCTGAAATTCCTTTTCTAACTCATCGATCTGTTTCTCTAATTCAAGACTCTGATTTAATCTTTTCTTTTTTTATTTTAGAAGTATAACTAATTATTTGTCCTCTCAAATAGGCTTTCATAGCATCCCATAATACAAACTCACTTTGAACAGATTTATAATTTTCTTTCAAAAAAATAATTAGTTTTTAAAAAATATTAATTAGTTTTTTCAAAAAAATCAATAAATTCCATATCTTTTAACAACATTGTATTAAATCTCCAATGATAAGCTATTTGAATTTTCTCAGAAGTTTCATATGTAAAATATAACAGAGAATGATCTGAAATCACCCTAATTTTATACTCCGCTTGTTGTATTTTCCCTTGTAAATGTGCCGATACGAAAAAGAAATCAATCCTTGAAAACGATTCATGTCTAGATGAATAAAAGGAAATATCTTTCTCTGTCAGATTAAGATATCTCCAAATGTCTACTAAATTTAGATCATTCATCAAAGCTTGGACCTGGATTGCCATCTTGGATTTTTTTAAATTTTCTTTGGAGATTTATCTAATAAAGGTTCCAAAACACAATTAAAATCACCATCAACTAAAATATTATCATTAGCTTGACCCAAACATAAAAATGCATCCAAAATAAATACTTCATCATCTGCATTTGGAGCATAAATATTAAGTAAAGTCCAAAATTCACTAAAAATTTTACAATTCAATTTAAGAATACATCCTGCCTTTTCTTCCATTGATTGTAATTCAAAAGATAAATTTTTATGTATCAAAATTGCTACACCTTTAGCTCTAGAATTAAATGAAGAAGAATATACATGCCCGACCCAATCCCTTTTTAATTTCACACTTTCCTTCACATTCAAATGTGTTTCTTGTAAAAAGGCAATATCATTTTTCATTTTCTTAATATACACCAAGACTCTCTTATGTTTATTCGGACTATTTAATCCTCGAACATTAAAAGTAGGAAACCTCAACTTTGACATATTTACTATTATTACTAAATACAAATAATATCTTTATCTTTCTTCTTTGGCTTGGCTTCGCGGACGAAGACTTATGGAGGGGGTAAAAGTCCACGTCAGCTGCAGGCTCGATTGTGGCTGACAAGTCCGATGCGGGACAGGCAAACACGGTTGCAGCGGCTGCAGGGGAAAATTGGTTGGTTGGGGTTGGGTGTTGGGTTTTTCCTCCTTTGCCTTTTGTCAGTGAGGTGGGCTCTGCGGTCTTCTTCAAAGGAGGTTGCTGCCCGCTGAACTGTGAGGCGCCAAGATGCACGGTTTGAGGTGATATCAGCCCACTGGCGGTGGTCAATGTGGCAGGCACCAAGAGATTTCTTTAGGCAGTCCTTGTACCTTTTCTTTGGTGCACCTCTGTCATGGTGGCCAGTGGAGAGCTCGCCATATAACACGATCTTGGGAAGGCGGTGGTCCTCCATTCTGGAGACGTGACCCACCCAGCGCAGCTGGATCTTCAGCAGCGTGGACTCGATGCTGTCGACCTCTGCCAACTCGAGTACTTCGATGTTAGGGATGAAAGCGCTCCAATGGATGTTGAGGATGGAGCGGAGACAACACTGGTGGAAGCCTTCTAGGAGCCGTAGGTGATGTTGGTAGAGGACCCATGATTCGGAGCCGAACAGGAGTGTGGGTATGACAATGGCTCTGTATACGCTTATCTTTGTGAGGTTTTTCAGTTGGTTGTTTTTCCAGACTCTTTTGTGTAGTCTTCCAAATGCCCATTCAGAGCCAGCTCTTCAGCGCTTGACGTCCTGCTTTGCGGAAACTGCCAAAATGTTTGGCCTGGAAGTCAGCCTGAAGAAAACGGAGGTCCTCCATCAGCCAGCTCCCCACCATGACTACCAGCCCCCCCCCCCCACATCTCCATCGGGCACACAAAACTCAAAACGGTCAACCAGTTTACCTATCTCGGCTGCACCATTTCATCAGATGCAAGGATCGACAATGAGATAGACAACAGACTCGCCAAGGCAAATAGCGCCTTTGGAAGACTACACAAAAGAGTCTGGAAAAACAACCAACTGAAAAACCTCACAAAAAATATCTTTATATAAAAACTCAAATTAACATGTATAGGCCCTCCAATAAAAAAAAAATCACAAATTAAAAACTAAGAAAAATGTAAAAATATAAAAATAAAAAAATCTCCCCCCCAAAAAAAAACTACCAAAAGGTAGTAATCCCCTAAACAAAAATTGGGTGTGGATCACCCACCAGTGGCTGATGACTAGTAAAGAACTTAGTGCAAATCTCCCCCTCCCCAGCCAAACAATCAGTAACATCCTAGAATCATAATAACAAAAGAAAAAATAAAATAAGAAAATTCTTCTTTTCATCCAAAAGACTCCAATCTTGAAGATTCCATTTCGGAAGGAGGTGGACTCTTTCCATTCCCATTTTTCCTATTTCGACCATTTCTTTCACTTCCAGAACTACCAAATTTTTCTTTAGGAGATAATGGTGAGCTTTGTCCTCTTATATCCGGCAATGAGTCAGCAAAAATCATTGCTTCACAATCAGTTTCAAAAAACCAAAATTGATAGTCTCCGTAAAAGACCTTCAACACTGCAGGGTAATGAAAAGTAGACTTGTAACCTTTACGCCACAAAACTTCTTTAACTGGATTAAATCAACGTTGACGTTGAATGACATCTTGACTTTGATCAGGATGAAAAAAGACTCTGTTATTCTGAATCAATAATGAGGTTTGTCATTGTCTCACATTTTGTACTGCAAGTTGAAGTATTGCTTCTCTATCCAAATAACTCAGATATCGAATTATTACCCATCTCGGGGGTTGACCAGCTGAGGGTATTCTTCTTAAAGCTCTATGGGCTCTTTCCAGTGCCAATCCCCCAGAGAAAAATTCTTGCCCTAATATTTGTGGAATCCAGTTTTTAAAAGAAGCAAAGAGGGTCTTGTCCTTCTGGCAAACCAACAATTTTCACATTATTCCTTCTGCTTTGATTTTCCAAATAATCTATTTTTCTTTCTAGCTTCTTCTCACGATCTCCTAATTCTATGACTGATTTTTCCATCTTCAACACCTTTTTTTGTGTTAGAAGTCACTTGTTGTTTACAGTCCAAAAAAGCAGTCTGAAATTTTTTAAATTCTTCAAAAGATGCATCCACACATGTCTTAACCATATCTAATTCTGAACTTATACCAGAATTCATTTGAACCATCTCAATCATTAGAGTTGTAAACATAGGTTGAATAACTGCATTTAATTGCATACATTGTGAATCCATAAATCTCAGCTCTGCTCTCTCTGACATGCTGGCAGAACAAGGTAACTGCAGCTCCTGCTGCAATTCAACAAAAGGCATTTTAAAAGATTTACTGCGGGTCTGGACTCCCAGCAACGGCATCCCGACTTCTTCAGGGAGTCGCCGCTGGTCTCCCCCCGTATCTTGTTGTCTTCTCAGGCATTTGTGAAGAAAAATGACTTCTTCAGATTGTAATGCTGCCTGATGCATTTCCTTTTCAGCCTCCACAGGCGATCCTTGGGATTTAGGCAATGAAGAAATTGAGTCTGGGGCTGCTTCAAGTTGTCTAGGCCTCAAATCTTCAGCACTTTGAAAATGTATTTTTTTTGGAACTTGAGATTTAGTATTTTTACCATTAATGGCCATAATAATTCCTTAATACTTTAAACTATAATTAAAAAAATTTAAACTTGGAAACAAAGGGTTAAAAAATGGGTATTTAAAAGTTTGGCCAGAGAAGTCGAGATTGCATGACTCGACTCTATGCCATCTTGCCACACCCCCAAGAGTATACATTTCTGATGCCTGATCTAATACCTCAATAAAAAGAGGAATCAATAAATCTTTAAACTCTTTATAAAATTCTGATGGGAAACCATCTTTTCCTGGAGATTTATTACTTTGCAATGAACTCTGCATTTCCCTCACCTCAGTTTGAATGAAAGGAGCATTCATTTCTACCTCCTCTTCTAAATTTAACCTTGGAAGCATTATTTGTGACAGAAAATCTTCTATTTTACGATCATCTCTGTGATTCAGACTGATATAGCTTAGAATAAAATTGTTTAAATGTCTCTTTAATTTTTTGAGGTGTATAACTAATTGTGTTCAAATCTGTTTTTATTGCATTCATCATTCTTGAGACTTGTTTTGTTTTCAGCTGCCAAGAAATCACCATGAGTTCTTTCACCTAGTTCATCATACTTCTGTTTAGTTATTGTTGCCTTTTATGTTCTATGTTTGCAATGTATTAGGCTGAAGATTTTTTATTAATAATGTGTCTACATCTATCCTCAAGCGATACTATATTTTCAAGGTCTTTTTCCAAATATAGTATCACTTTTTCCAATTATTTTACCTCTCATATAATCCATCTTACTCTTAGAAGTATAAATTATAATTTGTCCTCTTAAATATGCTTTCAGAGCATCCCATATAATACATTTATTAATAACCAAATTAATCTCACAAAGGATCTTTTTTTTTTATATAATCACAAAAATCTGGTCTTTTTAACAATAAAGAGGTGAATCTCCATCTTTAAACTGATTCTTTTTTGTCACGCCTTGTAACTGTCATTAATAACGGTGAATGATCTGATAAAATTCTTGCTTTATATTCAATTTCAATAATCCTACCTTGTAAATATGCAGGCATTAAAAATAAATCAATTCTAGAATATGAGTTATGTCTGTTTGAATAGAAAGAATATTCTCTCTTGGATGTATTCTTCATATATCTATTAAATTCAGTTATCTCATTAACAGAAAAGTATTTTTTGCCCTTATGATTACACTAATTGACCTATCTAATGCTGGGTCCAAAAAAAATTATCTCTACCTACTAAAATATTTTCATAAACATCTGCTAAATTGAGAAAATTTTTCTTGAATAAATTTCTCATCATCATTTGGCACATATAAATTCATAATGGTGCATAGTTCTGAATAAATCTGACAATGTGACTATTACATATCTCCCTGCTGAATCTGTTACTAGATTCTATATTTTAACTGGAAGATACTTCCTCGTCAAAATTGCCACTCCGCTCACCTTTGAATTAAATTAAGCTATAACATGTCCCACCTAATCTCTTTTTAGTTTTTGATATTCTTTTTCAATTGTTTCTTGGAAAAAGTCTAAGTCAGCTCCCATTTTCTTAATGTGTGCCAATACTCTCTTCCTCTTCACCATTCCATTTAACCCATTAACATTAACACTTAAATTTCACTGTTTACTCATCCCAAAAAATAATGATCACTATATTCTTATGTTCCTTTTTCACCTATCCCCATGTGCTTCAAATAATTCAATCAATTATTTTCTGTGTGATAGTACACCTTCCCCTGCAATCCAAGAAAAAGTAAAAGAAAGATACAATTAAAATGCAAATAGTTCACTTAACAATCAAAAATAAACGATACCCCTCCCCCTATTAGTGTTGTTAAATACACAACACAACCCCTTCCATTATACGGGTTGCATCAAATACCTCAAAAATACTCGATAGTAGTCAGTCACCCCTTATCCTCAACCACCCCCCCATCGAGATTCACCACATATTTCTTAATCATTCTTTCATATATATTTAATATATTTTCATATATTTAATTCAACCAAAAGGAAGAACAATGTGTTAATTTAGTCCCTCTGCCTGTTGGACATTCAGCAATTACTTCACAAACTCCTCTGCCTGGTCACTGTCAAAGAAGAATTTTCTTCCCCCATCCACCAAGAAAATCTACAAAGTGGCTGGATGATGCAGTATAAATCTATATCCATTTTGCCAAAGAGAATTTTTAACTAGGTTAAATTCTTTCCTTTGCTGCAGTTATGCTGTACTTACATCAGGATAGAACAAAACTTCATCCTTGATAATCAAGTGGACCACTTCTTGCTTTTGTTCCTTCTGCCACTGCAGTCAATATCTTCTCTCTGTCTTGATATTTCAAACATTTAATCAGAATAGAGCGTAACTTTTGATCTGGCAATGGTTGTGTTCTGAGAGCTCTATGTGCTCTCTGAATTCCAATAGGTTGCTCAAACTTTTCCATTCCCAAAACTTCAGGTATCCATTCTTTTTTTGAATACTTTATTTTGTGGTCAAATGAATCAATAAATAAATTAAATACATAAATTAACATTTTATGTATTCTTGAAAAAATTCAAATTGAGTCTTGATATTTAATACCTTCCTGGAGACCAACAATCTTAATATTATTTCTACTAAAATTTTCTAATGCATCCAGCTTTCCCAAAGTTTTTACCTTTCCATAGTCCATGCCAATGTTTCATTCTCCACATTTCCCACTTTTTCCTGTATATCTTCCACATTTTTAACTCTTTCATTCATATTGTCCAAAGTAACTTGTATCTTATTTATAATCGCAAAATATTTTGGTCTGTTTATTTGCATTCTTTCATTCTCCTTTCAATTCTCTCAACAAGTCTGTATTAGAGTATTCAATTTCTTATTGTTTCTTAAGTTTTTTTTACCTTTACCTTTAGTATAAACTCAAACTTACCCTTGTATTACTTTTGTTCCTCTTCATTATTTTCACTATCACTGTCCTCTCTGATTTCCTGCTGCCTGTATCTGCTACCACTAGTAAGAACGCTAGCTACTCCAACTGCCTCTGGACCCTGTTTCAATCCGTGCATAAGTGACTTGTGGAGAAGGCACTGTATGTTTTCTTCAACACCATCTCCCCACTCCAGCAGGGGAAATGCACCTGTGGACGTTCCAATGAGGACATGGCTTTCTTGAGAGGCAGCTCACACTCCAACCCTAGGCTTCATTTGGACACAAGGCCTCTGATAGCTATCTTCTTGCTCCAGTCATTGGATTTCTGATGGTTTAGTGAGACATTGGTTTCTCTTCGGTGACATTTTTAAAATGATCTTAAATCTTCACTCAGGAACTGTGCAGAGAGTAATTGGTCAGAAAGCCTGCCAAAAACACCCTAACACATTTATGAAATTGATTTGGATGAAGATGATTGACAAGGTCTGTTATATTAGTAATGGCAGCAAATAAACCCCCACAAACAGAATTACCCTTTTTCAAAGTCAGTTGAAGTTGAAATGTTTAAAAATAAGGATAAAAGCCTCACTAAAAATAAAATTGTCAAATAAAAAGTTTTAGGAGCTGTAAAATCTGAGAAAGTTTATGTTGTTCTAGGACTCCATGAAGATTCCACAGGTGCAGCTCAGTTCCTTGTGGCTAGGAATTCAGCTTACAAGTTTCTGATCAATTTCGTGCCCAAATATCAACAGATCCATCAGGTTTGCTTGAGATTGCCTAGTACCTGGGTTGAATGTAAAATGAGATTTAATGAGGAAGAGCTACAAAATTGAGTACAACTCTTTATTACACTCAATGCTGCCATCTGATTACAGCAGTTTTCTACACTTGAGTGTGTTTTTCAAGATCTAAACTCAAAGCAGCATCTCTTTACTATTCTAAACACATGCGCTTATTTATCCACTGCATCAAAATAGTCGTCTTTTAATGTCCTACCACTTGAACTATTACAAATTATTCCACCACCACTTTTTTTTCAGCTTCTTTTTACTTCCATTATCATTTACAATGCATTTGATTTCTAACTAACTTGCATCTCTTTCTGCAGGACAAGAATGCACATGTTCCCAATGAGAGAAACAAAATAGGTACAGGAGTTGCCAATGTCCCAAATGCATACACATGCAGAGAACAAATGAGGCAATTTAATCCATTTTATCATATTTATTGAATCTGTGATCGTGACAATATTGGTTCTTTGAAAAAGATAGCAAATTATTCCAACTTCCAAGGTCTTTCCCCATAATCCTGCAATATCTTTCATAATAAATATTTAACTTCTGTTTGGGAGTTATGATTCAATGTGCTTTCACTACTCTTTAACCCCGTGCTTTCCAGATCATAACAACTTGTGTGTGAAAATAAAGGCTCATATTCTGCGGTTTTGTTTTAATATTTTCGAGTTAATTATCACAAACAAATTGATGTTAGGCATGCTGACAAAAAAAACAACAATGCAAAGGGTCAATCAGCATCTGCCAAGGAAAAATGTGTTTAAGTCTGTATTTTGGGTTGCGATCTTCCCTGCAATAGAACAGAGATGGATTTCCTGTATATAGAAATACAGGGAAGGGCAGAGCTGGGAGGGGGTGAATAGAGGGTGGTAGTTTATGGGTAATGATGGGCAGATGAAACTAGGTTGTGGGTAGGTGAGGGGGAGGGTTTGGGTAGAAAAGGTAAACAAAGGTGAAAGAAAAATGGGTGGATGGATGAGTGTGAGTGAGATGAACACACCAAGGTAGGGGTGATTTGAAAATGGTAGTTTCAATACTCATACCATTGTGTTATAAACTGTACAAGTGGAGTATGAGATGTTCTTCCAATCTCTGTTTGTTTTCTCTATAACATGGAGAAGGCTAAGGACAATAAGTTGGTGTGGGAATGGGAAGGAGAATTAAAATGGCATACAACCAGAAGCACAAAATGGTTGTTTTGGACAGAGGCAGGTGCTTCACAAAATGCTGGCCTATTTAACAGTAGTCAACAGAAAATTGGAAGTTATTAAAATTGTGGAGGGCATGGGAGGAGTTTTGGATGTTTGTGGGAAGGGACTGGATGAGAGAAGATAGTATGATATCTGGGTAGGAAGAACTGAGGCAGATGTTCACCCATATCTCTTCCCCCTGCTCTAGGTATGCACATTATTGTCTCTTATTCATTTGTGATCCAACCGTAGACAAGGTGACCATTTTGCACAGTGTCTGTGCTCTTTCCACAATGGTCATTTTGAACTTCCTGTTCCTATGTCATTTATCTTTCCTTTCCATGCTGACCTGTCTCTTCTTGTTGTTTTTCATTGCTACTGAGGGGAAATGCAAATTGGAACAACATCTCATAATGCATTTGGCCAACTTACAGCACAACGATATGGACATTTATATTGAATTTTCAAATTTCAGATAACCCATACCCAAGTTTTCTCCACCCCAACGTACACGCACGCGCGCACACATGCATGCACACAGCCCCTTCCTTCTCCATTCAGAGCCATCACCTCTTCCCCTGATTGCTGGTCTGCCCACATTCTCTTATCCACCTTTTTTACCTCTTGCCTCTGGGCCTGTGCTTGTCCACCTGCCCCTCCCCCCACCATTTTATTCAGACGCCTGTCTACATTTTGTTCATACCTCGATGAATGGCTCAGGCCTGAAACATTGGCTATGTATCTTTGTCTTTGCTATATAAAATACGCTGTTTGACTTGCTGAGTTTCTCCAGCATTGTATTTTTACTTCAAACTCGGATTCTGAAGACTTTCGTGTTTTACTCCTCTCGTTCTTGTCTCACCCAATCTCAGTGGAAAAAGCCTGTAGGCATTTACCCTTTTTATGCCCATCATAATTTTGCACACCTGTATCAAATCATCCCTCTTTTTCTGAGGCTGCAGGGAATAAAGTTCTAATCTTTTCAACCTTTCCTATAACTCAGCTCCTCAAGTTGCAGCCATATCCTTGTAGATTTTCTTGGCACTCTTTTAATTTTATTGATATCTTTGCTGTAGTTTGGACACTATAACTGCATGCAATGCTTCAAGTTTGGCCTCACCAAAGTCCTATACAAAGTCAACGAAACATCCCAACTTCTGTATTCATTATTTTGATTTATGTAAGCTTACTCATGAAAAGCTCTCTTCATCACCTTTTTCTATCAGTGATGTCACTTTCAATGAATTTTATATCTGTATTCCCAGATCCATTTTCTATCGCACTCTGCAATTCCTACCATTGACTGTTTAATTCCTACCCTGGTTTGACCTCAAAGTAAAATACCTTGCACCCATCCACAGTAAATTTCATTTGTCATTTTGTAACCTGCTTTTCCAGCTGGTTCAGACCTTACTGAAAGCTTTAAAAGCTTTCCTTGGGGACACCACACCTTGAATCATAGTGCCATCTGCAATTTTTAAAATCTTATTTAATGACATTATCATCCAGATCATTAATATAGATGATAAAGGATAATGGATCTAGCACTGACCCTTGAACCACACCAATAGTAACAGGCTGTCAGTCAGAGAATCAGTCCTCTACTACTAGTCTCTGGGTTCTTCCACAAATCCAATTTATTACCTCATCCGGAATACCTCATCTTCTTGACCAACCTCCCATATGGCACCTTGTCATTGGCCATGTAAATAACATCCACTGCCTTTCCTTCATCAATTCTCCAGTAAAAACTTTATAACATTGGTTATAGTTGTCTTTTCATTCAAACCCATGTTGCCCTTTGTATTCAAGGTTATGTCATTAATATATAACATATATTATGAGTGGTGGACTAGCCTCGCCAAACGAACCCAGCTCAGCGCCAACATTGGCGACTTCAGGGGTTTCTACGAGGCTCTAAAGGCTGTGTACGGCCACTCACCCCAAGTCCAAAACCCGCTGCGCAGCTCAGACGGCAAAGTCCTCCTCAGCGACAAGATCTCCATCCTCAACCGATGGTCAGAACACTTCCAATCTCTTTTCAGTGCCAACCGCTCAGTCCAAGATTCCGCCCTGCTCCAGCTCCCTCAACAGCCCCTAAGGCTAGAGCTGGATGAGGTCCTCACCCAGGATGAGACATATAAGGCAATCGAACAACTGAAAAGTGGCAAAGCAGCAGGTATGGATGGAACCCCCCAGAGGTCTGGAAGGCTGGCGGCAAAACTCTGCGTGCCAAACTGCATGAGTTTTTCAAGCTTTGTTGGGACCAAGGAAAACTGCCTCAGGACCTTCGTGATGCCACCATCATCACCCTGTACAAAATCAAAGGCGAGAAATCAGACTGCTCAAACTACAGGGGAATCACGCTGCTCTCCATTGCAGGCAAAATCTTCGCTAGGATTCTACTAAATAGAATAATACCTAGTGTCGCCGGGAATATTCTCCCAGAATCACAGTGCGGCTTTTGCGCAAACAGAGGAACTACTGACATGGTCTTTGCCCTCAGACAGCTCCAAGAAAAGTGCAGAGAACAAAACAAAGGACTCTACATCACCTTTGTTGACCTCACCAAAGCCTTCGACACTGTGAACAGGAAAGGGCTTTGGCAAATACTAGAGCGCATCGGATGTCCCCCAAAGTTCCTCAACATGATTATCCAACTGCACGAAAACCAACAAGGTCGGGTCAGATACAGCAATGAGCTCTCTGAACCCTTCTCCATTAACAATGGCGTGAAGCAAGGCTGTGTTCTCGCACCAACCCTCTTTTCAATCTTCTTCAGCATGATGCTGAACCAAGCCATGAAAGACCCCAACAATGAAGACGCTGTTTACATCCGGTACCGCACGGATGGCAGTCTCTTCAATCTGAGGCGCCTGCAAGCTCACACCAAGACACAAGAGAAACTTGTCCGTGAACTACTCTTTGCAGACGATGCCGCTTTAGTTGCCCATTCAGAGCCAGCTCTTCAGTGCTTGACGTCCTGCTTTGCGGAAACTGCCAAAATGTTTGGCCTGGAAGTCAGCCTGAAGAAAATGGAGGTCCTCCATCAGCCAGCTCCCCACCATGACTACCAGCCCCCCCACATCTCCATCGGGCACACAAAACTCAAAACGGTCAACCAGTTTACCTATCTCGGCTGCACCATTTCATCAGATGCAAGGATCGACAATGAGATAGACAACAGACTCGCCAAGGCAAATAGCGCCTTTGGAAGACTACACAAAAGAGTATGGAAAAACAACCAACTGAAAAACCTCATAAAGATAAGCGTATACAGAGCCGTTGTCATACCCACACTCCTGTTCGGCTCCGAATCATGGGTCCTCTACCGGCATCACCTACGGCTCCTAGAAGGCTTCCACCAGCATTGTCTCCGCTCCATCCTCAACATCCATTGGAGCGCTTTCATCCCTAATGTCGAAGTACTCGAGATGGCAGAGGTCGACAGCATCGAGTCCACGCTGCTGAAGATCCAGCTGCGCTGGGTGGGTCACGTCTCCAGAATGGAGGACCATCGCCTTCCCAAGATCGTGTTAGATGCACTCTCGTGACTGGCCATCTGTGTGCTGATGCCTGGCCTCGACTTTGACCAGCTCGCCCAGGACCAGGAAGCTGATGAGGGCCTTCAAGACCACCATCACCGGCCTGCGATTCTGAGGCCTCCCAACTCCAAGAGGTGAAGGCACCCTCCTGTGCAATATCTCCTTAGGCATCCCGTGGCCAGTGGTTCCGCAGCAGTAGCGCAGGCAGGTCTTCCGTCACATCCATGACCTTTCACATCTGTCCATCAGGTCCACGTTCCGGACGGTGGCAGAATGGTTCATATGGCATGGGCTGTGGAAGCAGATCGCGGGCTGGGCCAGAACATGCACCCATTTCCAGACGTCCAAGGTGCACAGGCACACCAGGGCCTGTACAGGAGTTCAAGCATGTCCGGGAATGGTTCAGCCACATTCACGTGCACATCATCGGGCTCTTACCCGTTTCCCGGGGCAACCGTTACCAGTTTACGGTGGTGGACCACACCACTCACTGGCCCGAGGCAATCCCGATGCCAGACGCCTCCACTGACTCCTGCTCCCAAGCACTGTTGCATGGTTGGGTCACCCGGTTCAGCATCCCGGCTCACCTCACCAGCGATTGGGGCCGTCAGTTCACATCTGCGCTCTGGGCACAGCTTACCAACAGGTTGTGGATACAGCTACACTGTACCACAGCCTACCACCCGCAGGCCAATGGACTGGTCAAACGTCTGCACAGCCACCTTAAGTCGGCGCTCATAGCCCACCTCACCAATCCCAACTAGATGGATGAATTGCCTTGGGTGCTCCTGGGCATCCGCTCCATTCCCAAGGAAGATCTGCAGGCATCATCAGCTGAGCTGGTCTATGATGCGCTGCTGGCACTACCTGGTGAGTTTGTCAATGCACCTCACAATCCCCAGCGGTCACCGCACAAACTACTTCCTCACCTCAGGGTACGCTTGGACTCCTTTGAACCCCCACCACTGCCCAGGTATGGCATCTGCCCGTCTCACGTTCCTGGCAAGCTGCTTTCCGCGGAGTTCGTTTTCGTTCGGTGGGGCCTGACCACGGCACCTCTGCAGCGACCGTACAATGGGACATACAGGGTTATACAGCATTCCGGCTCGATGTTCATGCTGGACTTGAACAGCAGGCATGAGCTGTTTATCGTGGACAGGCTGAAGCCAGCGCACCTCGATCCCACCGAGCCCGTGGTAATTGCCCAACCCAAGAAGCGAGGCCCCGATGGCGCCAGTTCTGGGGGGGTGGGGCTGTGTGGCGGCTCACCACAAGGCAGGCGAACCGGCCCCGCTTGTAACCCACGCAGCAGGGCAGCCAGCCAAAATGGCGCCATCGGGGTTTCCCTTCCTTCCTGCTCTGGGCTCAGAAATCTGCACTTGGGGACCATGTGACGCCCGGGTGACGTCAGTGCCCTCCAGTGCGGTTCTCAGCCAGGTCTGGGCTGGGAGTATAAGTGCAGCCCAGCAGCCTGCAATAAACTAGTCAGCTCACTGAGCTCAACCCATCTAGTTGTGTGTGTTATTGCAGGAGCAGTGTAGTTGCCGCTACACCTTCTTCCTTCTGGAAATGTTTCCTCTGAAGTTGCAGCTGACACCACAGGAACAGATAATTATCTTACATATCACTGAAAATTACTTAAGGAACCACAGCTGTCTGCTGACAGAACCAACAGTACAAATCATGTATTAACCTGGGAGGGATGGACAGATCAATGACCTTTCATCAAAATTTCGTTTTTAAGCATTAACTCTGACCTTCTCTCCCCGCCCCCCCCCCCCATAGATGTTTCCTGGTCTGCCAAGTATTTCCAGTTAATTCAATTTTTTCTCTCCATTTTACAGAATCCACGATCTTTTCCTTCACTGTGAGTGAAATATTACTGTTGGATTTTGATCACTGGCCTTATCCAAAACGGAACTTCACTGTCGCTGCTTGGTTTCCCAAAAGACAAGGCACCGTCTATCAAGTTGTTTTGCAGGGACAATTTTGTCCATTAGATTCTTAACATTAAACATCTGGATGGAACAGATGTTTGAGTTGGGAAATTTCCTGAACAGGGATCGTTAAATTCATAAAGCGATGGTTGTATCTTTTCCATTAAGTTCGTCAATTTAAAGCAGTGGAGGCAGGTTGAATTTATCAGTCCCGGGATTGAGACCTATTCTTGCCTCTGTTGGGAGTTAACACATTTCTCAGTCTTTTACAGCAAATACTAAGGCCATTTGGTTCAATTTTTTGTGTCTCTTTAAACGTAATCAGAAATAGACATAATTGAGCATTTCCATATACCCACAAGGCTGGCTGACAAATTAATTGGATTAGCGACTGACATATGATGCACTGACAAGTTAAACTATCGAGCGTGTTATTCGCTTCTCGTGTCCAAGATTTGATCGGGCAGACTGGGAAATTGAACAGGTTTCAATCACGTGACAATTTGTAACTGGCAGGGCAATGAATACCTTGTGCAAGATTCAGAAAAAACTATGGGTTTTGTGGGAGGAAATGTAATTCAAGGTTTTCATCATTTTGAAATCAGAAATAAAGTGAATAGCGATCATAGTTCTCTGCATTAAAAAAAATTAGTGTTTTGCAATAAAAATGGAAGTTTGATGCTTGTAAAGTGCTAAATGTGCAAGATGCATGATTATTAGAGCCTGTTTCTCAGAACAGTAATGGGATACTATTTTACAGATATTAATTTCCAATGGAAAAATTGTTCCACCACTGATGCTCCTTGTATTTGTTTCTTCACATCATTATACATTCTGGAAATATTCAGCAGGCCAGGCAGCATCTGGGGAGGGAGCGTTGATTAAAATTGATGGCCTGAACTGCAATTGAATGACAGAGGAAAAGTGTTGTTCTTTAATTCCTCTTCTATTACGTACAAATATATTTAGTTTAACTAGAAATGAAACTTCAGACTGCATTGTTTAAGATCCACAGAAATATCCAATTGTAAAAGTAATCCCATCCGAATCACCACCGTGTGCATTCGAATATCATTGTAATTTGATAATTTGGCACCAGAATTGAACAGAAAACCATATTAAACCACACTAGTACTATGCAGTTAAGTATTTCGTTGCTGAATTGTTTCACGCGGGAATCAGAGGACGCTTTTAAAGGTCATTTTATATTCACCAACTGAAGAGCATATCGCTCTCATCGGAAAGATTCTTCACAGACAATTCTCCCCAAATCTTTCTCCATTACATTCACATCCCCCCATGATGAGTTCATCATTTTTGGAGGGAAGTAGATAGTCGGAATGAGGGGGACTTGGTTGGAACTTGCTAGTGGTGTGCCAAATGGGTCGGTGTGAGGGTCATTCCTTTTTAGGTTATATATTAATAATTTAATGTGGCTGAGTGTGGATAATAAGTGGAGGAGCAAATAATGTTGAGGAAACACGGAGGCTGCAGAAGGACTTAGACCAGTGGTTCTCAACCTTTTTCTTTCCACTCACACACCACTTTAAGTAATCCCTATACCATAGGCACTCTGTGATTAGTAATGGATTGCTTAAGGTGGTATGTGAGTGGGAAGGAAAGGCTGAGAACAACTGCTCTAGGCCCAATTGTTACTGAAATATTTTGCTTGAGAAAAATTTTCATTGGTCCATTTCTTTTGGAGTTATGAAACTGTGCATATAATGAGTCAATTAGTTATGATTAAAACAGTTATTTTCCAACTTTTTGTTTCCACCCACACACCACCTTAAGCAAACCCTTTCTAATCATATCCCTATCTGTGCCATAGGGAATATTTAAAGTGGTACAGGAGTGGAAAGAAAAAGGTTGAGAACCACTGCTATAGACCTATTTTATTACTTAATGTAGATCACAAGATCAAGGTCACAAGACAAAGGAGCAGAATCAGGCCACTAGGTCCATCGAGTCTGTTCTGTAAATTTACACTAAGCTACTCTACACTAGTTCCAGTTTCTGGCCTTTTCCCCATATCCCTTGATGCCCTCACTAATGAGATACTTGTCTATTTCTTGTTTAAATACTCCCAGTGATCTGGCTTCCACTGCTGTATGCAGCAGAGAGTTCCACAGATCCACGATCCTCTGGCTAAATAAATTCTTCCTAATCTCTGTTTTATATGGATAACCTCTAATTTTCAGACTGATCCCTTGTCCTCGATTCACTCACCAAGGGAGACATCTTACCTGCATCTACCCTATCTGAACCTTTCAAAATATGAAATGCCTCTATGAGATATACTCTCATTCTCCTATACTCCAATAAATACAGCCCAAGAGCTGCCAAAAACTCCTTGTATGTTAGCCCTTGTATTCCAGGAATCATCTTAGTAAATCTCCTCTGCACCTCTCCAACAACATCACATCCTTTCTAAGATAAGGAGCCCAAAACTGCACACAGTACTCCAAATGAGGCCTCACCAGTGCCCCATAGAGCCTCATCAACACCTCTTTACTCTTGTACACTATTCCTCTTGAAATAAAAAATTTCACCTGGTCATTAACTTTTAGGTTTCACTGCACGAGGACACCCAGGTCCCTTTGCACGTCCGAGGTCTGAATTTTCACCCCATCCAAATAGTATTCTGATTGTTTATTTCCACTACCAAAATATGAAGATTTTTATTTAAAATTAAATGATAGATGAAATACAATGTTGGACAGTGTATGGTCGTGCACTTTGGTAGAAGAAATCAAAGACCAGTCTATTTTCTAATTAGAGAGGAAACTGAACATTCCCAGATGCAAGGGGACCTAGGAGTCCTTGTGCAGGATACCCTGAAGTTAAACTTGCAAGTTGAGTCTGTGGTGAAGAAGACAAATGCAATGCTAGCATTTATTTCTAAAGGAATAGAATATAAGAGCAGGGATATGAAGTTAAGGCTTTACTGGGCATTGGTGAGACCTCATTTTGGGGTATTGTGAGCAGTTTTGGGATCTTTATTTATGAAAGGATGTGCTGAAGATAGAGAGGGCTCAGAGGTGGTTCATAATGGTGATTAAATGGAAGGGTTATCATACGAGGAACATTTAACAGCTCTTGGACTGTAATGGTTGGAATTTAGGAGAAGGAGGGATCTCACTGAAACATTTCTAATATTGAAAGGCATGGACAGAGTACACAAAGAAATGTTGTTTCCCATGGTTGGAAAGTCTAGGATAGTGATCAATAAAGTGGTTGATGGGACCATCCAGGGGCTCGATAAATGATAGGGGGTTGATAGTGTAGGGGGGGGGGGGGTCCAACTTAAAATAGTGCTTCTCCTGCCTGATCCAGCATAGCCAGCCCTCCTCCCTCCAGCATACAGTGAGGAGCCTTACCTGCCATGAACCTTTGTGCACTCCCCTCTCATCGTGCATGCACCCAGCCAGCACTTCACACATTGCCATCACATTGGCCCCTCATCGCACATGAACCAGCTGGCAGCCCACAGCCTGTCGACTCCAGTATGCTGCATTTAACAGGTAAGTGCCCTTTCTGCCCCTTAATTTGCCCTCCACTTGGGGTGTAGGGCCTACAACCCCGAATGGAGGACAAATTAACATCCAGCTCTTGGGTTGCTCCAGATGGAGGACAGAGGGCTCAAAAGCTGGACTCTCCAGCCTAAAACTGGCTGTTTGGTTACCCTACCCAGCCCCCTCCCCGCCCTCATTTAGTGCTGGTATTCTATGTCTGGGGCTCAGAGGGACCATGTATTCCCCGAAGGTGTCGATGGTCTAAAAAGTACGGGAACCCCTGGAAGAGGGCACAACTTCAGGACTGAAATGTGTTCACTTAGAGTAGCAATGCATTGGAATTTCTTAAGCCAGTGGATGATAAATCTGTGGAATTTGTTGCCACTGATGGTTGTGGAGGGTATCATTGGTCATATTTAAAGCAGAGGTTCTTGGTTAGCCAGGGCATCAAACGTTATGGGGAGAAGGACAGGCAGTGGGGCTCAGTAGGAAAATAGATCAGCTCATAATTGAATGGTGGGGTTGGCTCAATGGGATGATTAGCCTATACTTTCACCTATGTCTTGTAGTTCTCTGCCCAGCCTTTCCTTCTATCAGTGGTTCTCAGCCTTTTTCTTTCCACTCCCATACCACTTTAAGTAATCCCTATGCCATCAGTGTTCTGTGATTAGTAAGGGATTGCTTAAGGTGGTATGTGAGTGGGAAGGGAAGATTGAGAATCACTGCCTTAAATGTACTTGGTCTATTTCGGGTACCCTCTCCACTTTCTCGATCTGGTCAGACACTATTTAGCGACATCTTTTATAAAACTATTGACACACACAGTTACATTGACTACATCTCCTCCCATCCGCTCTCCTCTATCCTTCCTTCCCTCTCCCACCTATCATCAGTGGTTTTGCCTTCAAGAAAGAACAAAAAATACACAGGGGCAAATTAAATGTCACGGAATTTCAAGAGAGGCCCAGCTTCTAAGCATTCATGTTGGGTAATGAACACAGAGTGTTCCACAGATCAGGCAGCAACCAAGGACGCAACAGTCAATGTTTCTGGCCAAAAACATTTCCATCAGGAGTAGCAAGGGGACGCCCGAATTAAAAGGTGAGGAGGGGTTAGAAGAGCACAGGCTGGCAGATGATAAGTGAGAAGCTATCATTTTTTTCCCCATACAATGTTCCGAGAGTTATATTATTAAAGACCATTTTACCAGTTGACCCAGATCTCGTGTTTAATTCACTAATTTGCTGAACAAAAATGTGTGATTGGAAAAATTTTAAAAAGCAAAATGCGCACAAGTGGAAAAATGCTTGTGTGTGAAGCATGTTTTCTACGATTTTCATACTGATATTGAAAACGTGATCACCTTAAATCATCCATTGATTGTGTCAAAAAGACACAATGCTCCCGCCAAACAAAATAGTTACAATATATTTAATGGTTTGGAATGGGACCAACATTAGACAATTACCGATTGCAAGCTCCCTGGATTGACTTTACAGTGTTGTATTTTCACTCTTATTGCGATGAATAAACGAAGGAGCAATTTGAAATTGCGGCTCAGGGAGCTTTATGCTGGTAAATTAAACACCGATAATGACCGCTGAGATATGGGTCAATTGGTAGTTAGTCGCCAACAATATAACTTCCATACCATTTTATGAAAAAAGAAATGATAGCTTATTACGAGTTGCAGTGCATGGGAAATATTTTCCAAATATGATTTATTTCAACATTTGCATATCTTCTGACGATAAGCAACCACAAAAATCATAACCAAAAATGGTAGCTGAAAAAAATGGCTGTTGGTATTCAAGCTGTACTTACCCAGCTGGTATCAACTCAACACGGACCTTAATTGATCTGAGCAAATGATGAGAAGCTGGAGGGATTCAGTTTCAGTGGGTCAGGCAGCTTCCATTAAAAAAAAATCATGGTCTTGTTGCAGGGACTCCACCCGAAAAGATCAATGATAATTTATACCCACAGATGCTGCCTGATCCGCGAGTTTCTCCTGCTTCTCAGTGTTTGCAATTTTTTTCTATTTCTCTTTCCATGGACTCTCCATTGCCCGCTGAATGTTTCCACCATGTTCTGCTTTAATTTCAGATTTACAACTCATTAAATAATCTTCAACTTCAACATGGAAAATGTATCCCAGATGTACAACGAATGGAGTGAGACAATGAACAATTACAAGTTGCCCAGTATGCAAAGCAATTGGCCCAAATTTTCTGGCTAGCAATAAAGAAAGGGCGGTTATTGCTGAATGCCAGAAAAATTCCTAGAAAATGTTAGCAGGTTCTAAACTAGTGTTCCTCCTTCCAAAAATCAAATTGAATTTTAATGTACTCGACAGTAAAACTGTGGCAAATAAAAAAGTAGCAAGTGCTTGAAGTAACTATCAACCCATCACATAGAAGAGTTCTCCTAAATGACCAAAAAAAGGAATATAATTACATCTAAACCATTCTATGATGTATCTATAGATACAAAATAAAGATTGGCAATTAAGGATGGAACTCAAGCATTGAAAAAAAACTTACAAGAACTATTTTTTTGAGAGAAGGACAGCAATACTTCAAAAACAGATTAGTATTTAACATTGTTAAAAATCAAATTTACAAGTTAAACACGATTTAACTTTTTTCATTGACCATGCATTGGACGATGACTGGTGATTCTTGTATTAATTCAATCTTAAAGTATGCAACAGTGCATCCCATACCAATACATGATATTGCAGGCAGTAGTTTCTAGAGTTGAGTATTTAACTATGTATTTTCAGCTGACATCAGTATCTTAGTTCATTCAGTCAAAACTGACAGTCTGCAAATTAACAACACAGCAGACACTTGGTGGTCATTCTTGGGCATGAATCTTCAGATAAATTGCTGGGAATATGAATAAAGGAGAAAATAGCCTTGAGTTACAATTGGGAAAGATATAAAGATTGACGAGCATCCAAAAAGTGCTGTCCATCACAAACACTGCCAATCTCCACTTCCATGCCATTATTCACTTCTGCCCTGTCTCAGACCATCTGTTGCTTAATTTCCAAAACTCATCTCACTGTATCATGGGTCTCCAAGCCTTTGTAAACTTCAACTTATTCCAATCTCTCATCACCTGTCATCTATTCCATGCTCCTTGACTCATAATAAATTTAACTTTGTCACTGGTAGCTATACAAATAATTAACATATTTTCCACTCTTTACAACTTTTCAGCTCCAAGACATTTCCTGGTCTTCATATACACTTTTTTCTCCTCTTACTCGACCACTCATTGGCAATCCTTTGTATTCTGGATCTTATCCTTTTTAAATTGGTTTCAAATATCCTGTCTTTGAGATTTCACTTACAGCCCACTTCAGCGTGCTAATACACCCTTTAAAAACAAAATGATATTTTGGACACATGAATTAGGAACTGGACTAGGCCACTGAGTCACCCAAACCTGTGCTGCCCTGGAACAAGATCATGATTGATCTAACAGTAACTGGAGCCCTGCATTCCCATCTATCCAGGGTAATCTTTCTCTTGTTGAGAAAGAAATATCTACCTATTTCTGCCTTTAAAATATTCAAAAACTCCCTTTTTAAAAAAAAACTTCGGTTCAAGATATCGGTTATACTCAATGGCTAAGCTTGAGTATCCAATCTTTATTAGATCTATATATTGACCAAAATTTTGGTTATTTTGAACAATTATCTATTAAATTTAAAATACCTTAACATCACCTTTTTCATTATTGACAGATTAGGAGCTTCTTAAATTCTTTAATGTTGAAGCTTCCTTAGGACATGGATCTTAACCTTATTTTAGAAGTTTATATTTTAAAACCTAATGATAAAGGATTTCTTTCTGCCCTTTATGAATTAATTTTAAGATCTAGGGATAGTTCCCTAGGTGGCATTTAAAAAAAAGGAACAAGACTTACAACAATCATTTACTGAAACTACATGGGTTTCGATTTTGAAATGTGTTCATTCATCTTCTCTTTGTGCTAGGCATTCATTAATACAATTCAAAGTACTGTAATCCATCAGTCACACTTTTGCAAGGTTCAGTTAGCTGCATTTTATCCTAACATCACCTCTAAATGTATAACTGAGGAACATACTTTGTATCATATGTTTTGTTTATGTCCTTCTCTCTTTAATTTCTGGCAAGGGGTATTGCATACACTATCATTAATTCTTAATGTTAACTTGACTCCTAGCCCTTTCATTGCTATTTTTGGAGTGAGTGGGCCAATGGAATTGATACTGACTGTTTCACAATCTCATGTAGTGGCTTCTGCTTCCCGTATTGTTAGAAGGGCCATTTTGCAGAGATGGAACATGCTGTCCCTCCCACTCATACTCAATGATTGTTGGATGTGACGGTATGTCTGTCTCGAGGGGAAAAAAAAGTATTCTACTACTGCATGGATCTTAACTTTCTCTTTGGGGTCAATTACTTTTAAAACTTGCAGATCATTTTTTTTTCACTGCCACATAGTTATTATTAGTAACAATGGACTCCTTAGCTTGGCCAGCAGCCCTCATAGGATGGGGGCTTGATTCATAGTTTAGGAATATATGGGGTTTTCTTTTTTCTCTTTTCCATTTAATAACATGGGTTTATATGGACCTTGTTCATTGTTATTTGATACTTCTAACTCTATTAATTTACTTTATTATTAGCATATGTGTCTATGTATTTTGCATATGTTAAAACCAAAAAAGATTGAAAAAGAAAATATTCAAAAATATTTCTTGCCACAAGTCTTTGGAATATGTTTCCAAAGACTTGAAACCACATTCAGTGAAAAATTTGCTTCATATCTGTCTGTGTAATCACTGCATGGCATGGGAACTGCTCCACCCAAAACAAGAAACCACAAAGGGTTGTAAATGCAGCTCAGGCCATCAGAGCCAACCCCTCCCCCTCTGCTCCAATAACCACCTATAACTCCTACTGCCTTAGAAAAGCAGCCAACATATTAAATGACTCATCTCACCCCTCTTCATCACACCGCCCTTCATCAGAAAGAAAACTCATGAGTACGAGATCACATATTATCAAATTCGAGAACAGTTTATTTTCTGCTGTTATCAGAATGAATGGAAACTGTAAAATTAATCTGCCTTTGCACTATACCATATGATCTACCTCTGTATCTCCTTACTTCTGTACCGTCCTTTACTTACTTTTCTTTACGAGATGTCTTTTTTGACTGCTTGGAAATCAAACACTATTAATACATTTTGATACACACGACAATAAACTTGAACATTAACTTGAAGACACCTCAATTTCAGTCAAGACCATTCTCACTCTTCTATGTCCCAGCAAATGTAAATTAAATCTTTCCAAACTTCCCTTGGAAGACCACTTGCCCATGATGGGTAAGAGTTCAGTAAACCTACCCCAAACTGATGATCTCCTTCCTTAAACAATACTATAAAATCTAAATGTGATCTTAATGCCTTACTTAACTGAAGCATATCCTCTCTACTTCTGTATTAATTTGTTCCAGTGATAAAGTTATAACATTTCTGAGTTTTCTTAATGATTTTTTTTCCTGAATTTTCATGCTCACACATTATTATTCATAGCTAAATTTTGCTTGCTCACTTATACCTTGTTTCCTCCTCATGTTCTTGACACAACTTACTTTCCTCACTAAATTTGTGTCATCAGCAAATCCAGCAACTACAACTTCAGTGCCTTTATCTATTTTTTTTTTAATTGTAATAAATTGAGGTCCTAGCTGAGCACCCTGTGGTACACAATTCATTGCACATTTCCAAACCAGAAACAAAGACCTGTTTATGTTAGTCAGCCAATCTTCTATCCATGCCAATACATTATTTCTCAGCAACTTTTATTTATCTTAATAACCTTTGATATAATACTTTATCAAATCTTTAACCTATCTAATTATTCATTTGTTCTCTTTTATCCACAGAATGTGTTCCTTCTTCAAAGAAGGTATCTTAGCTGGTTTTATGTTGTTATTTGGTTACCAATATTGTTTGAAATTGCCTTCACAGTCCCTGTCTTTGCATTAATTGAAATATGCATCATTTTAGACAGTGGTGAGAGACACTCATGTGACCTCCACAGCCTTCATTGAACCTTCTAAGATTACACGGGGTGTGCTCAAGTGAGGCAAATTTTCTGGTGATATTTTGACAAACGTTAATATTGTCTCATGAACCCGTTGTGTTAATTTTCATCCAACTTTTTTTTACTATCATGACCTTCTTGTATGAAGCCTGTCGTTATTAGAAAAGGAAGCTCAAAAATGTTTAATTCCGTTGTATAAATTATTAACAAAAACTACACTTGTGTCATTTAACAACAGCGTTTGGTGACATCTTAGCAAAACTATCCATTTCACAGGAGAATTGATAAAAAAAAACAAATAGGCAAAACAAAAAAAACCCGAGTAAAGCATCAATCCAAACGCAAACGTATAAGTGAAGGTTTTAGGGCGGAGGTGAAAACAGATAAGAGATAAAGAGGCAATAACTTTACCAGCGTCCTGACTCCCGGATAGATTTTGTCAGCGGGCAAAGTGTGCGCAGTGCAGGGTGCCTACCATCAGGCACCGGTCTACTTTGTCCTGTGCAGCACTGAAATTGGGGCTGTCTCTTTGCAGGGGTTGAATGTGATTTTATAAATGACCTTCTAACTAATCGGAACAATTGAGTGATACGGCTTCTTGTAGCAACTACTTTCACATTTTTAATAGGGTGGCTACTGAGAAAGTCAAGACAAGTTAGGTCTACTTTTTTGTCATCTGATTGTACAAGTGTTCTCTGGTCCTCGGTGTGAGAACTCAAAAACAAATGTTTTCATGTCAGTTCAAGAAAGCTCGTGTTAATTTGATCGGATTGTGGTAGTAGCTCTTCAAAAGCAGTTTCATAAAGCCTATCTCAAATATTGTTGCATGTTTTAAAACGAACGCTCCATATGAAATTTGTTTTCTTCCTAGTTTTTTTGATTTACCAGGACCTAAGTATATCAGAGGATGAAAACAATTGGACGAAGATAAATTACCTGCGATACAACCCATAAATATTTTAAACGACGTTGTCCTTTCGGAATCTTTTGATATCAATATACAGTTATAATACATTTTAAAAGGTCAGCACTCTTCCATTCTGTCTCTCCTGATCGACAATTCACAACAGAGAGGCTAAATGTTTCAGTGTGAGAGGAGAGATACGTCGATAGATCGATAGAGTGGGAGGGGGTTGCTGGATGAGTAGATAGTAAACGTGTGAAGGACTGAACGAGGTGATATACGGGACTAATAATCCCGGCTAAAGGTTTCCACGGTTCTCTTTCAAAGCAAAATAAAACTTATTTTTAAAGACCTCACTTGGAATGCTATGTACAGTTCTGGTCGCTCTCAAACAGAAACGACGTCGAGACTTTGGAAAGGTTACAGAAGGTTTCTAAAATGTTGCCCAGTTTTGAGAGTTTGGACAAATTTGGATTGTTTTCTCTGGAGCATCAGAGGTTGGTGGTGGGTGGGGGAGATCTGATAGTTTATAAAATCACGAGTGGCACACAACAGACAACATGTGATTAGGAGAGGGGAGAGTGTTAAATAAGGTGTGCGGGGCAAATATTTTACAGAGAGAAATAGGTGTCTGAATCGGGCAGTTCAGGGTAGGGGTGGAAACCGATACAATAATTTTATTTAAGAAGTTTCTAATGTAAAGGGGATCTCACGAATATGAAGGGGGCATAAAGCGATTTTCTTGCTCGGTAATCTCTGTTCCAGAATATCTTGGCATTCTTTGGTATCCAAGCCTATCTGTATTTTGCTACCCGATAGCGGGGTCAAAGGTTCACGCATTTCTACTGTGTACTCGGGATACAGAATAAACGGGAGAAAATCAATACCTTCACCACGAAGCAGCATACTTTAGACGGAACTTTAGTTCAATAAGAGGTGTGTACGTAGACTGACAGTGAATGGCACCAGAAGCTTGATTAACATTGTTATTTCACAATCTCAGTTGCTGGTCAGGTGGGGAGTAATGGGTGCGGGGGAACCAAAACTATTTGCTGCGTTGAACAGAGGTCAGTAGTTGAAATAAAGCCATTTTAATCTGTATAAACCTGCTGTAAATCAACAATTGGCGTAAGGCTTATGTTGTAAACTGTTTCTAATCCATTGTTAGTTTTCTTGTTATACGCTACTCTGTCGAAGAAATAAAAACCTATCCTATGGCCTGGAAAAATGACGACATCAAAGATAAAAGTTAATAAATCGGAATAGCTAATTTTTTTAAAACTTTACTCATTTACATTTTTCTATTATACAAAAAAGTCGGAGATTAAGGATTTACCGAATGACACCCACCTGAAACAGCCGAACAGACCTATTATGGGTGTAAATTTCATCAACATGGATATATTTCGAGAAGTATGAGTTTGATTCGAATGGATCTGAGAAAAGGCACCTGAACCTGGAACTGTCAGGTTTCGCTTTCCATATATATCGCGTGACTGGCCGAATTCTTTCCCCGCTTCTGTTTTGTATATCAGTATTTTTGGTTTTGTGAGACCAATCCACCGGTCGCGGATGTGTCAATAATTAAATGTACTGAGTTTGGGAGAAATAGGTGGCTCATCAGAAAGTGCAACATTCCCAAAGGACGATGCAGACTGAGCGCGGGGAGGACGTTTCCCCTTGGCTGCAGAGGGCATCCCAAACGAGGGGTCATACTATCAGGACAGGAGATTAAAAATATAGGACTGAATAGCCGAGATTTTTTTTTCCACGCAGAGAGTGTTGAATTTGTATAATAATCAACCAGGGCAAACGAGGGAGGCGTCGCTGAATATCTAAAGAGGTGAGTAGATTTCTCTCTACAAAAGGCATGGGGTACGGGATGCAGTTGTAGGGAATGTTTTTGAGTTGAGGGATTAATTTAAAAATAAAATTGAAGTACAGGCTCGAAAGGCTTATTTTATCTGTTTCTTTGTTTCTCTGATCAAAAGAACTGTTCGGTAACTGATATTTCCATAGATATCAAACAAATTTGATATATACATTTACTTCCACACATGTAATTTACCACAATGCATTTACATTCCTTCTTACCTGATTTTTGGGAAAGAATCACTGTTTGTCCACAGTTCCTAGAAACAGTATAATCGATTTTTCGAACTGTCCGCTTATTCATTCTGATATAACTCTTTATACAGTACTTTAGAACTTCCTTCCCGAGAATCAGGATATTGCATTATACTCAATCTAATGGACAGAAACTTAGCAAGACTACATTTATCACACCATATTTTTTTGCCTATTACAATGGGTCAAATTGTAAGATTTGTTCTTCACCCACCAATCACTGACTTAATGATAATCACGTGACTAGGAAACAGGCCGTGGGTTTAAGACCAGGTGTGGCCGTTCATTATACAGGTACTTGAAACTAGGTTTATAGAAGTTCGGTGATAAGGTAGCTGCAGATGTTAAAAACGTTCTCAGTTATGGATTGCGAGGTGAACTACCATGAAAGTGCGTGCCAATACCAGGGGCTACAATATGCGCAGAATTCACCTGCCTGTATCTATGCCAGGAATCCACAGCCTGCTCGCCTCGTGTCGGGCTTCGGCGATTTGAACGAACCTAACGTGACGGACTTCACTCAGTATGAGGGTTTTCCAGATCTGAACTCGGGCTATTTTCCCCAGGTGAATTTCTTCAATTCTGAATACGGGGACAAACGTGAGGCTCAGGGGCGCTACCCATTTACTTGGATGAAGAACACGAAATCACATGCTTGGAGAAATCAATGGGCAGGTACGGTTTCAAGATAATCAAATATCTATTTGTTACCTGGTAAGATGAAAGAACATAATCCCAATATCCATTAACCATAATAACATCTCCACATTTTCTTACACAATGTAACGTTTGCTGAGAAACATTATTCATACTTAAACTTCACGCATATCTCGCGTTTAAATGTGTTGACTGAGTGCGATGTGTTTTTGTGTGTCCCCACGACCCCCAGCAAAAATAGATATATCATCAGAAATCTATTCAAGAAAGATTCCAACGGAGCCGAAGATGAGTGTAGCCAAAAATAACTTAAAAGTTCTGACTGTGACACATCAAGAGATTCCCTTTTTTTGTCTTGAATTATAAAGACCAGTTCATCCCGGATACCACATAATTTTAAAATGACCTTGTGCAACAAATAAGCAAAATGGTACTTTGTTGAATTCACGGTTGCTATGCAGTGAGGACTCGGACTTTCAGAAAAGCGGGAAATAGTGGATCAAGATCGAGTAACGTGAATACTCTTATCTTGCTCGAACGTTTGGCCGTCGGCGTTCACCTTATTCAAGTGGAAATAATGGACAAAAAAGCGATTTATAAAACGCCTGTTGCTACACGGTGGAGTGGGCCAGAAAACTGTCTCTCCCATGTTGCTTTATAAATAATTTTGCATCTTATTGTGGCACCAAATGCTAACTGGTGCTGGATGTCACAAACTATTGCAACGAGATCATTGTAAAAATGTCATTTATTAATTAATCAGAACAACAAAACCAATATTCCTCGTCCTCTGCACATTTCGAACGGGGAATCTTTCCGAAGTCCTGTTACATGATTTAAAAGGTTCTGGATTGCATAATATTATGCTGTAATGCCATAATTTCTTAGGAACTTCCTTCCCACCAATAGCATAATATTTAGTGACTTTTGATGACATTTGAAGAAACCATTAACTGTGAGAACGGAGTTTAAGTGTTACCTAAGGAAACCCTTGTATCAATAGAAAAAGAGCCATTGGGGTTAAAACTAGCGATATTAGAGTGTTAAAAGAGCACAGAAACAGGCCCAGCATACCCATGTCGACATCAAGTACCTGTATGTATAACAGAATACAGCATAATTTAATAGGGACGCATTCTGTTGAATTCATATTGCTTTTTACCCCATGCCTTTACACAATTTAAAGAAATGTCACAATTTCTAGAAATCTATTCGTCTCCTGATTTTATTCGTATTTTTATTCCCGTGTTTTATTATATGGGATTTATGAATGATCTAACAGAAAATATTCTGCTCAGCAACACACCTGCTCCAGTATTTCCTGGTGATTGTTATCCGAAGCATAGGGACGCAACTAACCTACCATAGTCCTAAAGTAGCGAAATTACTGAACCAAGTGTAAAAATTCAGATGATTAAGATAACATTATTTCTGCTAGAAATTGACCCCACCATCTTTCAATGGACCCCTCAATTGTCAAAGGTTTGCAAAAATAAATCCAAGCACTACTCCACAGTTGACAATAATGTTCGTTTTTACTTTTAGTTCTTGAAACCTTGACAGAGGCGTCCAGAAAATACAAACTTTATATATATTACAAATCAAATATCTTGACAATATTCACTGAAAGGAAATCATTTTATTTACTCACCGATATCTGAACAGGTACGAAACGTAACAGGAAGCAGTTTTTCGGTTCCAAATGAATGAATGTTGGTACTTTATACAAGAAAATTTAATGGCGCAAAAAATAGTCTGATTGTATTTTAGACTCTATTAAAATAGCTTGATTTCACGGTATACTTGTGCAGAATTGTGAACAATGTATGACATGCCAAAGGCCTTAGAAGCTTGGTATTCTTTAGTAAACGGTAATGACTTCTAGGACAATGGTAACATTAAACCTAAAATATAGATTCCATTAAACCCAGATATTAAGGAATATGGGCAACGTCAGGTAGCTTGAGTTAGATTACTAATCTACAACGATTTTACTTTATTGTGAACAAAAAGGAGTTGAGTTGCTAAATTCGCTCCTATTTTCTATATTTTATATCATATTGTCCAAGCTTTCAGAGGTATTTATGAGGAGGAACTTGTCATAAACAATGGATGCATTGTTAACTTTTCGTCACTTGGAATTTTGGTTTTAGGCTTTCTATAACAATAGAAATGCCACCCGGTGTTTCAAATCGTCCGGGTTTCCACAATTGTCCTGAAAACGATATCCTTTCCAGAGCAAAATTTGAAATCCTTGAGTTTCCGTGGATTTCTTAAAAATAATTGAACCAATACGCCACCTGCTACAAAGAGAGAAACGAAGAATCGCCTCACTCGAATGGATTAACGATTCTAAAAGCGCAAGAGAACTTCAAACCCTTTTGTTTAAGAAAAATAAAATTGAAAATTTTTTTTTTGGGGGGGGAATCAACCTCAATTGGGAGGAATTTTCAGTAATTTTATATCTCGTAAAGAAAGGAACTTGTCTATCAGGGTCCACAGCATATCCTGGGCGCTCTGGGTAGTTTGACTATCCAAAGTTCGCGGTCGAGCCCTCTTGGTTGTGATCGTGTTTCAGAACGGGGTTTGATGCTGTTATTGTTTAATACTGTGTATGGTTTCCAAATAGGTCCGATTCCACACTGAAGGTGAAACGGCCCCTCTGCTCAGAAGCATTTTTTAAATATATTGTTATTATGACACACGAGTAGATAGTCACGAGAAGAAGCTCAAAGTAAATCAAGCGATTTTCAGAATGCTTTGAGAGTAAACAAGTCCCTCAATTTTTTCCCCCCTGAAATCTGTCAGGGGAGGGGAATGGGATAGACAGCGAATAAACTCTTTTTTTTTAAAGTTCCTGAGATTTGACTTTCGTGAATGGTCAGTAGATCTTGAGACTGGGGGATTAAAACCTCAAATGTACGTGCCATTAAACCAGTTGCTTTCAGCGAATACTTGGTTTTCTTCCAGGCAACAACCATCCAGTGGACGCCGATGAAAACAAAAGGACCCGAACGGCCTACAGCAGAAGTCAGCTATTGGAACTAGAGAAGGAGTTCCATTTCAACAAGTACATCTCTCGGCCTCGGCGCGTTGAACTCGCAGCAATGCTGGATCTCACCGAGAGACACATCAAAATCTGGTTCCAAAACAGAAGGATGAAGTGGAAGAAGGAAGAGGCGAAAGAGCAAGCCAAAGATATCACATGCAAACCAAAGGCCACGCTACCCGAAAGCTACGCAGAAGAGTCGGAAGCGAGTTACTCCGAAGTTTCCCACAAAAAGACAAAAAATGATTTTTCTGTTTCGACAATCAACAACGAAATTGAACGTCTACTATCGACATAGTTTTTTAAAAAAACATATCCTCCTAAAATATATCGGTTATTGATATTCTATGCTGGTAAATGTATTACATGTTACATATTTAATATATTGCAAGAAATAAATGGAGCATTTAATTGAACGTAATGTGTTATGTTTTTTTATTATCTGAAAGTGGCGATGACCCTGGGTCCCGTTGGCATATTTGAAATGTTAAACAGATAGCAGTTCAAATGAAACATCAGCGCACCCAACCAACAACCACCAAGACAAGATTAATTGGCAATAAGAATGTAAACACTTCGTTTAAATGTGGATTTCTGGCTGCTGGCACACAAATATTATAAAACAGTCGGGGAATTATTCAAAGTTAATCGTCAATGATCACCAGAAGTGAGGCCGACTTACATGGCATAATTCAATCGCAGTCACGTTCCTTTTGAACTTATTCAGGACGCATTCGTTTTCAAATAACTTGGGGAATGAAACTCAACTTGCCCGATGTCTTCACAATTAATTTACTATTATTAATTTACACATTTACTATTTTCATGGAAAATTCATGGAAAAATTTGAGCGTTTCTCACGATCAATTAAGGGCTTACCAAAGTGGAAACAGGATTCGATTCAATTAACCAGTGATCTGGTGCATACTGAAGGGCAAACCCTCTCTTAATGTTTAAAATATAAACGTGATAGAAAAAAGCATGTTTAGATAGCAGAATTCGCAAACGCACTTTAAGCGAATAAATAATTGCATTTTCTAAACCAGATACACAATTGAATCTCATGACATTATTCTATGTCAAAATTATATGTCATTGGATTTGTGTATCATTTATTAAAATTGACAAAATATTATTATATGTCATTGGATTTGTGTATCATTTATTAAAATTGACAAAATATTATAATGCAAGATAAGGTCAGACGGTCGGGGCTATTAATAATTATTTTTTGATCTCGTCATTCCCTAATAATCCACACTAATATACCAGTAGTAAACACGTCAACTCTATCAAGGGTTGAATATTTGATGTGGGGCACTTGATGTTGCACAATACGAGCTGTTGTGGGTAGGGTGAATTAGCATTAATTGAAACGAAGGGGAAAGGACAAGGTAATGTTGATGAGGGCCACACGTGCATCAAAGTCTAAACTCTGACGATTCAGTGGGTTATTCCACGTAGAAACAATATACAATATTTGCTACAAATGTGTAACTTGTAATTTGAAAGCTCATCCCGTTTTAATATTGTAGCGGCTCAATGGAAATTCAAATGAACATGTCCCTAATCAACAATAACAAATGATCTAATGTATTCTGTGTCGCTTAACTTCAATAACTCCATGCTAATTTTATGCACTACTGCATATTTTCCAATCGCTTTAGTCGTGTGAGTCTGCGTCTAAAACCAAAACTTCAACGTGGACGATCTGTAAACGCGGAAGCAATTGGATAAAAAAATAAATATTGCAATACAATCCATCAAGAAACAATTGCGAATACTTCTCTTTTTTATTTTTTTTAATTTTTTCACACTATGAACTATATTAACCAAAATACAGACAAACATTTCCCTCTTGAATATACACAGTGTCATTTTCTCCCTTTTTCCTCCTTCCCTTCTCTCTGTCCTTCACCCCCCCCCCCACCCCACCCACTCAACGTTCAACATATATGATACATTAAACCCATTAAACAATGTCATCACACAATGAAAATAAACAAGAAAATTGTGACATCTAGTTTTACATACTGGGTCAGTTCATTTCGTCTTCTTCTCCTTCTATCATTTTAGGTGGTGGAGGTCCGCGGTAGGACGTCTCTTTTGGGTTCCCAATTTTGTTCGAATACTGTGATGTTATTTCTTAAATTATATGTTATTTTTTCCAATGGAATACATTTATTCATTTCTATGTACCATTGCTGTATTCTCAGGCTATCTTCTGATTTCCAGGTTGACATAATACATTTTGAGGTAAAGTTCAATTTAATCTAATTTAATAGCTTAGAGATAGGATGTCACTGTCGGAATATTGATCAAAAACTGCTCTAGAACCCAAGTTGTGGATCTTCAGATATATTGATTACTGCAGTCAATCATTGAACTGTGTTATATTGCACGTACTGTCTAGAACTGAGAACCTGCTCTGTTAATCTGCTTTAAGATTTCTATGCTTCACTTTAACGCATGGCTGTGCGTGATATTTTGACCTTGTGAAAATATTCTGGTTTTTCTACACCATCTATGCCTCACGTAATCTTATAATCTTCTATCAGGTTTTCCCTCAGTCTTGGTTATTCGTCTTGATCTTCCAAAATATTGTGGAACTTAAACTGGAGGTTTTCTAACTTCTCCCTGGAGCTCATGCCCTCTCGTCCAGAGAAGATCCTGTCTTTTCCCTTTTCAGAATCTTTCCTGTAATAGTGGGGTGACCAGAAAGTCAAAGTGTTATAGAGGTCATGGATATAGGCCTAAGAGCCACTTTTTAAAAATTTTTAAAAATAAAAACTTCGACCGTCAAATTAAACATTTGGATTGAATACATACTTGGGTGATTTCAATATCGATACATTTCTGCAAATCTAAGTTTTCCATCGCACAAAACCAATCGAACCCCCTTCCTCTTCGCCCGCTTCTAGAGAGCGTAGATCTCCAGAGCGTACCTCCTGACCCCCAGCGTCAATCCGCGATTACCTAGCCACTCCATCGCAAGCAGCAATGTGCATGAACAAAATGAACTGTAGCCGTTCGTTGTACAGTCCCACTCCACTCGACCCTTGGAACATTTGACAGGAACGCAGTCCGTTTTGCCCCTGTGCTCAATTCACTTCCAAAAGAAACGCGATGGTAATCGGGAAAGGTTATCTGGTAACAAGCACCTCCTTTCGATGAGATCCACCGATTCCATATCATCCAGAGATGGATCTGGGATCATTGGGATCTGCGTGGATATCTGTTCACATTGGCTGAGTGTGGGCTGGCGGTGGAGGATTGGAGGTAGCGCGCGCGAGAGAGAAAAACCCAACAGGATAAAACCTCCATCCATAAATAATCAACACTTCAAGGATTTATTAATAGCATCGTTTCGACATTCAAAAGAAGAAATTGAATATTTCGACCCACTTCCAACTCGACAAAGTCTTGAATCGACATTCTGTAATCTTTGGACAAATGACAAGCCCTTGGAATCGATTTGGTCCATTTATAATTTCCAGATACTTTCCACAGTCCCGCTTGTATTCTGCTTTATCCTTAGCTCACGTTTTCACTTCAGTATTCCTACCATGAAAATTGTTTCCCGTGATAACCAAACTGAGCACTTTAACTTGTGTACACTGAGATTGGGGAAGGAAGGTTGTGTTTTTTTAAAATCACTAAGTCATTTTGACTTCCTTTTCGAAGGTGGAAAATTTCGATCCGTAGCTTTTTCTCATATGGGTGGCCTTTGGGCACCGGCAAAGATTGATAGAGGGAGGTCTTAGTCCAATGTCAGAGGTTCAGGTGGGTTATTGGCTAGTTTCTGCTGCACACACTTAGCGCAACCGTGTCCGAGATCTGCTTGTCTGCGATCCGTTTCGATTTATTCCCATAAAGTAAAGAGACTTGATTTCACATACTTTGAGTATTCTGGAATTCAATTAGTCTTTGAATTACTGAAGTAAAACCAAAGAGCACACGTAAATATGGAACTTCAGGCAAAACTACAGAATAACTGGTTACGCACCGCTGGAATATTGTGATATTCAAGATTACATATTCGCCTTCAAAATGTGGTGCCATTGTAAAGCAGGAAGGGCGGGCTTGGTTAAACAGGATATTTCTAATAACTTTATCAATCAATTATTGCCAACAGTAGACGATTGTTAAAGGCAAATTAGAGCATTCATGAAACAAGATAAACACATTGTGTGATTTTCATTTCAGGGTTTACTTTTTATATCTGAAAACTGACTTTACCAGCAACTGAAAGCTGTCACCCAATAAAAGTTGCAAAACAAAGATGACCTTTGCCCTTCCATCTTGTGTAAACAGTAAAAGCCATTGGGGTCCAGCTAAATATAATGTTAAATATTCTGTTTCACGTGGTAACCCAGCAAAACACACTAAAGCACTAAAGATTAGCAAAACTAAGACTTTTCTCTTTGGAAAGGTGATTTAATTGAGATCTACCAATATTCTGAGAGGCATAGATAAGATAAACAGCCATCACCTTTTTTTTTCTGGGGCAGAAGCAGCAAACACCAGAGGACACTTGAAGGAAAGAAAGTTTAGGGGAGACATCAGGGCTAAGTTTTTTTTAGGTGGCTGGAATGCCTTGCCAGAGGTACTGGTGCAGTCTGACACATTAGAGACACTGAAGAGACTACTAGACAGGAACATAAATGAAAGAAGAGGGTTGTGAGGAGGAAGGGTTCAGTTTTTTTTTGAAGGAAAATATAGATCACCACAACATTGAGGGCTGAAGGGCCTGCTCTGTGCTCTACTGTTCAATGCTCTATGTTCTAAATATCTTGAAGATATAACTAATTTTATCTGATCACCATATTAAAGGGTTTGCACATTCTTGGATTGTGGAAATAGACCATTTCCTCCTGTTACGCAAACATTGTGAATGTATACAGCAAGATTTGTCCAAGTCAACAAAAATAAGATCGCACAACAATTCATTTCCCTACAATGTAACTGTTGGGTTTAAATAAATACATCAACATTCAAAAATGTAGAGATTTTTGAGGCTTGTAAAAACAGTAAAGGTGTTATTTTAGGTGATTTCAACTTGTCCAACATTGTCTGGGAATGCCAAAGAGTTAGGGGATTGGATGGAGTGAACTTTGTTAAGTGTGTCCAGGAGAACATTCTACAGCAATATGCAGAGAGACCTACTTGGGAAAGGACAGCATTGGACTTTGTACAGCGGAATTAAGCTGGTCAGGTATGAAGCTGGTCAAATGCAAACTGGCATTGAGGTTTTGTTAGTTGGACAAAATGAATCTGCATCTGATAAGTAGATATAATTGGTGGATCCAAGTCAGTGGATCTTGCTGCCGAACTGGGGAAATTAAAATGAAAAGAAAACCTGCCCCTGGAAGCCCAAAAGATGACAAGGTGACATTTTTTTTAACAGGGATGAATCAGGAGAATGGGCAAAGGGTCACACAGAGATTGATGAGGAACTGATGGCAGTTTAAAGTAAAGGTGCATAAGCGGTTCTTCTTCAGGTTCCCAGATGGCAGCAAGGTTGTCTACCCTGGGCATGGCTTGGATGAAATGATTTCCCATTGCTCTTCAAACTCTAATGAGTTAGCACTGAAGACCAGTTACTGATAGATTTGTGACCCACAATTTTCACTTCTATTGCAGCTTCCTGGTGCAGCAGGAAAGAACAAGTTAATGTACAACTTTGTAAAGAAATAAATCTGTGCACATAATTTGAGATACAACTTTTATCCTGAACGTCACTGCAGTTTTGGGGTTTTAAGGCAAAGCTGAAGACATTTAATTATCATAATAAAACATTAAATTAAATGACATAGATTTTAACAGTTTTTGTACAATCTTTTTCAGTGATAATGATATGTTTCCTTTGATTCAAATTCTTAAACAAGGATTATTATTCAGAATTGCTCTCTGAACCTGAATAATATGCACTGTGGGAATTGTTATTATGATGCAAATAAGAAACAGATTTCTCCATGACTATATGCATGCTTGATTGTCTTACTTTAGTCCCTGTGAATGAGAAAGTATGGTTCAAGCTCTGTCTCCATGTCAGCACCATCTTGATTGGCATTTGGATCGGTTCTTGAGTAGGGCATGAGCAGCAGTGTAGTGGTAGTGGTGTATGGATTGGCGTTGGGCTTCCCACTTCATCTATCCAGGGGACTATACTGAATGAGCTGTGGGGAAGCTGGTGGCAATCTTGGAGTGCAAGAGGAGTAGCTTTGGTGGCAGAGATCAGTGTGATCAGTGGAAACTGACTACAAGAAGAGAAAGGAACAGATTGCAGCCAGGTCAGTTATGGCTGTGACTGGAGCGATGACCATGCTTGATTCCCGGTTACTATGATTTTTAATTTTGTTACTATGTTTCGTGATCTTTGTGGATCCAAATAATGCTGGAGTGTGGCAACTTTTTGCCACCTACCTGTATACTTTCCAATCTATCTCGAAGCATGTTGCAATAAACAATTTGATTAATAATTTGTATTTTCACGGTTACTTAGTTAATGAGTTTAAAGTTTAAATACTTCTTGTCTGTTCTTCTCCAAAAGGACAGCATAATTATATTTACAAAGCATCAGTGGCAATTATGCATCACTTTAATCAATGCAACAGCTTTGAAATGAGACAATTTGTGAAGAAATTCCTGAGGTTGGATTTCATTTTGAAATTTGTCACTCTAACATATTACAATAAATCGTTCACTGTTTACCCAAACATTAGTGACAATTTTACAAGCTTGCTTGCCAGGTTTTTTTTAAACTAAATACCCTCAATTCAACAGAGATCATTACATATGGATGGAGACAATCACATAACTCATGTGTAAGGGACAAAATTAAATGCTTCACTTGCGATTTAAAAAATCTATAATAGTGAACTGATCGAACTAAATTAAAAGACACTATAAATACACTGAGTGGATATAATTATTCACAATAATTCTTGGAAAAAAAGTGATCTGCAATAGTGCAAATAGTCCTTTTGTGGTATCAGAGCAGTCTATGATTAGTGAACCAAGGGGAGATGCAAGAGTCCCTCAGCCTTCCCTTTCTAAAATTAATAATCAACTCCTTGGTCTTGGTGATGTTTAGTGCAAAAATGTTTTCTTGATCTGCACCCTGTATTCTGACTCATTTCCAGTTATTCAGCCAAAAATTGTGGTGTCGTCAGTGAATTTGTAGATTGAGTTGGAGCAGAACATGGGCTACATAGTCACGGGTGTACAAGTAAGGGATTAAGAACACAGTCTTGGGGTGCTGCTGTGTTGATGGCCATGTTAATAGAACTGACTGAGGAGTGGTTGGGTGGTCACTGGATATTCTTAAAGAAATTTTATTGCTCAGCTTGTTGTTTGTGGTTCCCCTCTATATGTCACTATATTTGTCTATGCTATATCAATTCAGAAAAAGGTATATGGGCAATGTTATATTTTGGATACCCTGACAGTATGAAAAAATGATTACTTTCTCATTTTTAAGAGATGGGTAAATATTTTATAAATTAATGATTGTTTTTGAGGGGAATGTTGATTTCATATCTTAAACAGAGGATTTTACTAGTTGTCCCTTTTATACAAAGAAAAATCTTATTGTTCAGTCTCATTAATCAAGACCATAATATTTTATTTATTGATGAATTAAATACACTGCAGTGTACATTAATGTGGAAGGATCAATTGTACACATTCAGTTCATTAAAAAAGCTCCTGTATACAGCAAGAATTGAATGCCATTCATTTCCATATGGGAAGTGAAAATTTCTCCAGTTAACAGCTCCACCTGTTAATGGTGTATGCATCCAAAATTACAGAACCATTCCCTCCATGAAATCAGAATGTTAGGCCATGCAGCCGCTTCTTGTATACCTGAAATAGGCCTGTGACTGCATAGAAATTTGGCTATTATATGGACATAAATGACAATGGGTCATGTGAGCATGTTTCCAATGGGTCAGATTTTTGGAGCTTATAGAAAGTAACAAATGTTATATTTTACTCTCTATTCACTGCAGTTTTCATATTTCTCAGGTAAAAAAAAATCACAGGGATTTTTGCCACTTCTAAGAAACAAAAGATTCTGTGCCATCATTTTTCATACAGTTCCATAAGACATCTGCAGGTTATAATTATTGAAGAAACTATTGATTCATATAATAAAACACATGAAAGGATTTTTGCTGGGATTTTATGGGTTATATATTTTCCTTTGCTGATCATTTGCATTTTTGATGAATCAAAGGACATAAAACAACATAAGATATCAAATCGCTGCTGATTCACCAGGACCTACATTCCATTACTGTTTAAATTTAAATCCTGCCTTGAGGTTGATTCTGTCCATCATTCCACAAAAGCATGAATTTGTAGACTTTACTTTTTTAAAATAAATTCTTGTGATTTTTTTTAGGGAGTCAAGTTAACGACTGGCTTTAGGTTAGCGACAGTGTTAGCAATAGTCAGTGCTTTATATCAGGCTCCAACAGAGCAATCTACCCCCATAAATAATTACCGTATGTTTCAGTGTACATGTCGAGTTGTAAAACCCTCAAAAATTTCTCAAAAAATGGGGGTCGACTTATACACCAGATATACATTTGAGACCTTATATTCACTGAATAAAAAAGATCGACGTTGATTCGGCAAATAAGTTGATGTTGGAAGTACCTCCCCACCACCACTGCCGCCGCTCCTTAACACTTCCCCACTGCTGGGCACCACCATATCCACTCCTACCTGGGACCCTGACATTGCTGCTCCTGCCTGGTAGGCCGCGATTATTTTTTACTTACTTAATTTACAGCTTTGTTACTTGCGATTGGGGTGTTTTAAACAATTTTGGGTTGTTTCTGGGAGGCCCAGACAGCCCAAAAAATGGGGCTAGATATACCATAAAACCATAAAATGAGGCTAAAAAAGGGGGAGGATCACCCTCTTTGCCAGTCGACTTACATGCTGAAATATACAGTACATTACTTAAAGTGTTATTTTGATTTTGTGTCGATGGTGCTTCTCCGCAACAAGGGAAAGAATCTTCTATAAGTGGAATTATTCATGAAAAGAAAATATCATGGAACATACTTTTGAATAAAATAGTTCCAAAAGGTTTATGCTGGTGGTAGATGCCTGGGCATTCTGTGCCAAAAGAACATTGCTGTTCATCCTGGATAGATCTCCAATAAATGCACTTAAAGCACAGCCCTTGGCAAAAGTATAATTGGGATTGGGTGCTGTACAGACATTAGACAGTGAGGCTGGCAAGATAAACATGAGTGGTAGGGAAATTACTGGAAAAATTCTGTAGCACAGGATTAATCTGTATTTGTAAAGATAGGGAGTAATGAAGGATGGTCAGGAAGGGTTTGTTATATCTTGCCCAATTAATTTAATTATATTTTTCCAACTTAGGGTAACAATTTTGCAGTCTACATGGACATCAAGAAGAATTTTTACAAAGTGTCAAATGACAGATTGGATCAAAGGGTAACAGCCATCCTGGTAAAAGATCCAAGCCAATTTGATAAATTGCATCTGTAATTAACCAGGAAATAGAAGTGACAGGGTAATGGCTGCTGAGGTTGTTTTTGTGAATGGAAGTCTAGGAGCAGTGGTGCACTGCAAGCATTGGTGGTGGAACTCTTGCTCAGGCCTTGTTAGGTTGGGTTTGTTTTCCTTGGATTGGAGGTACCCAAAATTATGAGAGTAGATAGTGAGCAACTTTTTCTCTTGACCAGAGAATGTTTATTTCCCCACTCCCCCAGAGCCTGGTTGAAATCTGGGACATAGTTCCAGAGGGGATAGAGTCAGATAATCTTATAACTTTTAAATTGTATTTAAATAAAGATTTAAAATACCATGGCATAGACAACTACAGGCCAAGCGTTGAAATATTGTAATTGTGTAAATAATGCTTACAATGGTTGAGATAATAACTGTAGTGATCTCTGGATGGTGAGTACAGATACAGTGGGTCAAAGGGCATGGCTCTGACTACATGAATTTATGATAAAGATTCATATTTCAGGATCCAAAAACTGTCTACTCTTCTGAAGAGGTTCCAGTGCCAGATATTGGGAAGTCACTTGGCCTTCTGTTTACTCCAGTTTAATGCAATGCCTCCCATGATTAGGTTCACAGAGCTGACTACTTGGTTATGCTTTACCACAGTCAAGCTGTAAGGAAGTAAAAGTGAATGCAAATACACTGATAAGGATTAATCAGATAATAAGAACACAGCACTTCAGGACATGCTAACAGTAAACATCCTGTTACTTGTCTAATTAAAAACTCATTCCATCTACTGGATCATTAATTTACCTCAGACAGCTCCAAGAAAAGTGCAGAGAACAAAACAAAGGACTCTACATCACCTTTGTTGACCTCACCAAAGCCTTCGACACCGTGAGCAGGAAAGGGCTTTGGCAAATACTAGACCGCCTCGGATGCCCCCCCCCCCAAGTTCCTCAACATGGTTATCCAACTGCACGAAAACCAACAAGGTCGGGTCAGATACAGCAATGAGCTCTCTGAACCCTTCTCCATTAACAATGGCGTGAACCAAGGCTGCGTTCTCGCACCAACACTCTTTTCAATCTTCTTCAGCATGATGCTGAACCAAGCCATGAAAGACCTCAACAATGAAGATGCTGTTTACATCCGGTACCGCACAGATGGCAGTCTCTTCAAGCCTGCAAGCTCACACCAAGACATAAGTGTCATGATAATGAATATGTATGAGATGTACCGGAAGTCACGTGGTATGAGAGAGAGATAAGAACACAAGCAGGAGAACAAAGGAAACGGGAAAATAAAGCCACTGAGAAGTTTACCTGATAAAACTTGTGTTTAAAATTTTATTAACTTCACATTTCGGGCCACAAATGTGACATTGGCGACGAGGATGAAAGAAGCTTGAAGAAAATTAAAGACTAAACAAGATTACAGAGGATTACAGACAACTTCAAGATGATAAGAATTTTCTCTTTGACTCAGTACTTTTGGGGCTGGAATATTTCCTCATGGCTGGGGCAGACGGTGACTTTCTAACACATAGTGGGATTGCTCATTTTGACCCAACGGGTGATGCAAGCACTGTAAGTGTGAATTGGAAGGCATGGCTGGAAGAAATTGAATCCTATGCCGACAGTGGTGGCCTATTTCTAGATACTGGTACAGTTGAACAAAAAGTGCAGAGAAGGGCGTTACTTCTTTTCACTGCTGGACCTGCAGTTCGGGAAACATTTAAGACACTTTTAAATACTGGAAGAAAGGATGAGTACCGGAAAGCGGTAGATGCATTAAATGCACACTATGTAGTGACACTGAATGCTACATTTCAACGCCATTTGTTTCGGAGAACGAGACAAGAAGATGGCCAGACAATTGCTCAATACGTGACGAGACTACGCCAGCTAGCTGTTGGATGCAATTACATGCCAGTTGATTTGGACAACCAATTATTGGATCAAGTCGTACAGCACTGTAGATCAGATAAACTCAGAAGACGTCTACTGGAAAGAGGGAGTGAGTTGGAACTCACTGATGCTTTAACCATTGCTGCTGCATTAGAGGCTGTTGAAGGGCAATTTCATACCATGACCCTGAAAGACAACTCAAGCCAGCAAATTAAGAGGCTCTCACATCGCCATAATCAGCCAAGATATGCGCCGACACATGACGTGGAGTGTTATCGATGTGGAAACCGAGGTCACTTTGGAAAAGACCCATATTGCCTGGCCAAAGGCAAAGTTTGCAGAAAGTGTGGAGGTAAGGACCATTTTGCAAAGAAGTGCAAAAGCAAGTCCAATGCAGACCAGAAGAGGAAGAGTACAACTTCCAAAGGCAAAGCCTGGGGGAAAGGAAAGTATCCTGGAAAGAAAGATACCATTCGCCAGATAGACGGTGACGATGATGATACCCAGGAGGAACAGAGGTGTTGAATGAAGTACATCATGAGAAGGTCCCAGTGATCATTGGTGGAGTGACAGTGCAGGTCATTGTAGACTCAGGCAGTGACAGTAATGTGATTGATCGACATTTATGGGAGAAGTTGAAAAGGAAAAAGATTATCTGTACCTCAAAGAAGTGTTCCAAGAAACTGTATCCATACACAGCAACCAAGCCATTGCAGACCATTGGATGTTTTACTGCAACTGTTGAAGCTGGAGATAAGTACACCGAAGCAGAGTTTATGGTCATAGAAGAGAGGGGAGAACCATTGCTGAGTAGAAGCACAGCGCAAGACCTGGCAATACTTCATATTGGAGCTTGTGTCAATTCAATTCAGTCATATGAGGATATGAAGCAAGAATTCCCCGCAGTCTTCCAAGGAGTAGGAAAGCTGAAAGGTCGACAATTGAAGCTAGCAGTAGATGAAACGGTCAAACCCAAGGCACAACCAATGCGCCGAACTCCGTTTGGACTTCGTGGGAAAGTCGAAGCCAAAATTAAAGAATTGATGGAACAAGACATTATTGAACCAGTGGAACATTCGACCCAATGGGTCAGCCCAGTAGTGATTGTGCCCAAACCAAAGGGTGACACAAGACTATGTGTTGACATGAGAATGGCCAATGAAGCTATAATTAGAGAATGACACCCTATACCAACAGTGGAGGAAATACTTCAAGAACTAATTACCAGCAAGGTATTCTCAAAAATTGATCTGAAATGGGGCTATCATCAATTAGAGCTGGATCCAGGTTCCCGAGATGTGACAACATTTGTGACTCACTGTGGATTGTATCGTTACAAGAGACTATCATTTGGAATTAATGCAGCTTCGGAGATCTACCAGTATGAAATCCATCGAGTGATTCAAGGCATTCCTGGAGTTGCCAACATTTCTGACGACATCATAGTCCATGCACCAATGAAGGAAGAGCATGACAAACGGTTGAGGCGTGTACTATCTAGACTACAGGAGGCAGGCCTTACCGTGAATGAAAACAAGTGCCAGTTCGGTGTGTCAGAAATGGACTTCATGGGACACAGACTTACACGGAAAGGACTAAACCCTGCAGAGGCCAAGGTGAAAGCTATTGCAGAGGCACGTGCACCTCAGAACGCAACAGAGGTGAGGAGTTTCCTGGGATTGGTCAATTTTTGTGCAAAGTTCATTCCTAATTTCGCTACAGTGGCAGAACCACTAAAGAAACTAACCAGGAAAGGTGTACCATTTCATTTTGGATCTGAGCAGAAGAAAGCGTTCACAGCGCTGAAGCAAAGCCTGACAGATGCAAAAACTCTTGGATATTACGATCCGGCGGCATCAACCAAAGTCATAGCGGATGCCAGCCCGGTTGGTTTAGGAGCTGTGTTGGTCCAGATGCATGATGGAGGACCAAGAATCATTGCCTATGCCAGCAGATCGTTATCTGATGTGGAAAGAAGATACTCTCAGACAGAGAAAGAAGCACTCGGACTTGTATGGGCCTGTGAGAGGTTCCATGCATATTAATACGGCATTGAATTTGAACTCATCACAGATCATAAGCCATTAGAGGTGATCTATGCACCTAGATCCAAACCATGTGCCAGAATAGAGAGATGGGTACTCAGACTACAACCCTACAAATATAAAGTAATCCACATTGCAGAGAAAACAAACATTGCTGATCCGCTGTCCAAATTGGTGAAGGATGGTGGTCCACAATCCAAGTCAGAATTGGGAACAGAAACAGAGAGCTTTGTACGCTTCGTAGCTATTCAGGTGACACCGAAAGCTGTGACTACGAAGGAAGTCGAGAGAGAATCCGAACGTGATCCAGAACTCATGGAAGTAAGAGAATGCATACAGAGTGGACAATGGGACAAGTGTACTCACAAGGCTTACATTCCCATTAGAGACGAACTTTGTTGCATCGGACAGTGTGTATTAAGAGGTTGCAGATTGGTGATACCGCAAAGATTGAGACCGAAGATCGTATCCTTAGCGCATGAAGGACAAAAGGCACTGTTGGTACCAAGCAAAACCTCAGGACCAAGGTATGGTGGCCAGGTTGTGATAAAGATGCAGAGAAATTTGTTAAAACTTGTCACGGATGTCAAATCACAAGTAGGAGTAATCCGCCAGAACCGATCCGGAGTACGCAACTCCCGACAGGACCATGGATCGACGTAGCTGTTGATTTTCTTGGACCTTTACGGGTGAATCAATTATGGTAGTGATAGATTACTACAGCAGATACTATGAGTACGTGGTGTTAAAGTCCACAACCACTGAAAAAACAATACAAGCATTAGCAGAGATATTCGCAAGATATGGATTACCTGTTACATTATACTCTGACAATGGTCCACAATTCATTTCAGAGACATTTGCGGAATACATGAGGACCACAGGTATCCACCATCATAAAGTAACTCCGAAATGGCTGCAAGCCAACGGAGAAGTAGAGAGACAAAATCAGTCCATTGAAAAACGATTGAGAATTGCACACGCAGAAGGACAAAATTGGCGAGAAGCATTGCTATCTTATGTGGCTGTCTATCGAGCAACGCCTCATGCAACCACTGGAAAAAGTCCTGCAGAAGCATTTTTTGGGAGAAAAATCCGCACAAAAATGCCAGAAATAAAGGAAATCCGAGACGACCAGGAGATGACGGACCACGATGCTGAAAATAAAGGTGCAGCAAAGCTGTACACAGATTCGAAACGTGGAGCCAAGTACTCAGACATCATGCCAGGAGATAATGTTCTAGTGAGGCATGAAACTGGTGGTAAGCTAGACACACCTTATTACCATCAACCCTATACTGTCGTATCCAGAAGTGGTAGTATGGTGACAGTCAAGTCTCCGACTGGAGTCCTGTATAAGAGAAATGTATCAGGTGTAAAAAGGTACCAGTCCAGAGACACATCGAGTGAAGAGGTTGAAAGGCCAATACGAGATGTTGAAACTGAGAGACCTGATGATGTTCCAGAGGCAGTTACCAGCACTCCTGATGAAGTGACTAGAGCGCCAGAAACACCCGAAGCCGTGGCGAGCAGTATTGCTGACGCTGAGAGTGAACAACCGAGAAGCGACGACAATATCGCAGGCAGGCCGAATTGAAACCGGAAACCGCCCAAACGATACGAAGACTTTGTGCCATAGATTTAATAAGAACTTTGGGACAGTATTTAATCTTATATCATAAAGTGCATGTATGAGTGCTGTAGGAAGTAAATTTTATGTAGTTGAGTTATAGTATTACCATTAGTTACGATGTTTGTATGTTTCCGAGGGATATTGATAAGTGAAGGTAAAGTTTATTTCTGATTAAAGGAGGGATGTCATGATAATGAATATGTATGAGATGTACCGGAAGTCACGTGGTATGAGAGAGAGATAAGAACACAAGCAGGAGAACAAAGGAAATGGGACAATAAAGCCACTGAGAAGTTTACCTGATAAAACTTGTGTTTAATGTTTTATTAACTTCACATTTTGGGCCACAAATGTGACAATAAGAGCAACTTGTCCGTGAACTACTCTTTGCAGACGATGCTGCTTTAGTTGCCCATTCAGAGCCTGCTCTTCAGCGCTTGACGTCCTGTTTTGCAGAAACTGCCAAAATGTTTGGCCTGGAAGTCAGCCTATAGAAAACTGAGGTCCCCCATCAGCCAGCTCCCCACCTTGACTACCAGCCCCCCCACATCTCCATCGGGCACACAGAACTCAAAACGCTCAACCAGTTTACCTATCTCGGCTGCACCATTTCATCAGATGCAAGGATCGACAACGAGATAGACAACAGACTCGCCAAGGCAAATAGCGCCTTTGGAAGACTACACAAAAGAGTTTGGAAAAACAACCAACTGAAAAACCTCACAAAGATAAGCGTATACAGAGCCGTTGTCATACCCACACTCCTGTTTGGATCCGAATCATGGGTCCTCTACCGGCATCACCTACGGCTCCTAGAAAGCTTCCACCAGCGTTGTGTCCGCTCCATCCTCAACATTCATTGGAGCGACTTCATCCCTAACATCAAAGTACTCGAGATGGCAGAGGCCGACAGCATTGAATCCACGCTGTTGAAGATCCAACTGCGCTGGGTAGGTCACGTCTCCAGAATGGAGGACCATCGCCTTCCCAAGATCGTGTTATATGGTGAGCTCTCCACTGGCCATCGTGTCAGAGGTGCACCAAAGAAGAGGTACAAGGACTGCCTAAAGAAATCTCTTGGTGCCTGCCACATTGACCAATGCCAGTGGGCTGATATCGCCTCAAACCGTGCATCTTGGCGCCTCACAGTTCGGCGGGCAGCAACCTCCTTTGAAGAAGACTGCAGAGCCTACCTCACTGACAAAAGACAAAGGAGGAAAAACTCAACACCCAACCCCAACCAACAAATTTTCCCCTGCAACTGCTGCAACCGTGTCTGCCTGTCCCGCATCGGACTTGTCAGCCACAAACGAGCCTGCAGCTGACGTGGACATTTACCCCCTCCATAAATCTTCGTCTGCGAAGCCAAGCCAAAGAAATATCATGATGTTAAGTTAACCTATGCAAACCTATCGTACAATCAATGATGAGTTAGTTCACAGAGAAGGGGCTGGGCGGCTCATAAAATGGTGCAAAAATAACAACCTGAGTGTTAACTTGGAAAGACAAAGGAAATGACTGTGGACTTTAGGAGGATGAAAGTCGACCATTCTCCATTACACATCAATCGTTCAATGGGTGACGTGGTTAACATTATTGTTGGTGCAATGCCTTTTCAGCACCAGTGATCGGGACTGGGGGTTGAATCCCTTGCTGTCTGTATGTTCTCCCCATATCTGAGTGGGTTTCCTCTGACACCTCTGGTTTCCTCCCACCATTTGAAACATATCAGTGTGTAGGTTCATTGGGTGTAAGTTGGGCAGTGTAGGCTTGTGGGCCAACATGGCCTGTTACCATGCTAAATAAATAATTAAAAAATCTGTTGTAGAGAGTTCAAAGTTTTTCCTTGGTGTGTACAGTATATAAAGGACCACCCACACACCTCCTCGCTAGTTTGGAAGGCCCTGCAAGTACCTACACTTCCTCAGGAGGTTGAGAGCTACTGGCCCCTAACTGGGCAACATTTTACAGGAACACAATTGAGAATATCCTTTCTGGCTACATCATTGTGTAGTATGGTAGCTGCAAAGCATTGGACCATAAGTCAATATGGAAGATCATCAAAATGGCTGAGAGATCACTGGGGCTCCCTTTCCTCTATTAATGACTTTTACCAGGATAAATGCTTAAATAGGCCTGAAAGAACTATAGAGAACCCTTTCAACCCAGCACACAGTACCTTTGACCCACTACAATCAACAGGATCAACAAATTCAGGATTGTCAGGCGAGGAAATTGCATCTTCCCACAGGACTGATGAAAGTTTCCTGTAAATAAGTAAATCATCCCAAAATATTGATACATATACATTAATTTTAAATTATATCTTTATTTATATACAGAATGGGATTATAATTAATGGTATATTGTGTGTGTATGTGTGTATACCATGGTCCAAAGAAGCACTGTTTCATTTGGTTGTAGATGTACAGTTAAATGATAAACTTCAACTTGAACTAATCCTGTGTGTGTGTATGTGTGTGTGTGTGTGTGTGTGTGTGTGTGTATACCAAAAAAATTTAAATTCATTATTCATTTTTATTTTGTATTTAACATCGAAACACAAGGAACTTAAGCAAAATAGTTTTAAAAGAAGTACATAATTGTTATTTGTATTTAAAACCAAAACATAATAAAACACTATTTAACTCTAGCATTTTAAACATAAAATGGAAACAAAACGAAGCAATATGAAAATTGTACGAAGCAACTACAACAGCCTCTCATCTAGGCTTCATTTTCAAGCAAAGTTATTTATCACTTTATCATCTGCCTCAGTAGCCAACTATCTTTCAATGGGGATCAATGCTAAGCCAGACAATCTAACTTCGCTCATTGCAGGTCTTTATGTATATGAGCCGGCTAAAGGATCGTTCTACAACTGTTCCAGTTATTGGTAATGTCAGAAAAAAATGTGGTACAATGTGGACATTGTAAATGGAACACATGTCATTGGCGATCATGAATTTTAGTACATTGTTGATGGTCAGTTTCTTGGCACTTAAACTTACCTTTCTGCTAATGCTCATTATCTCTTTGTACGTGTCTTTGAATGAAAGAAACTCTTCTACGATTTCAGTTTGACTGTCGATGATGTCTGAGTTCGTGTCTGCTAAAAATTTTAATTTGTTCACATTATTTGCATTGTCAAAATTCTTTGGATTTTAACCACTAAATTTGGAAGCCACATTTTTAAAATGCTCAAATCTTTTACTTGTGCTATGTATAACAGAATCTAAGGACATAAAGTAGAATTCAACTAATAATTTCTTACGGGTTTCAAATATTCCGTCATCCTCTGCAATTTATTCATGGAACTTTTCTTTTACGTTCTCTGCTGCCAGTATTCTGTATCAATATCACATTTTCTCGCCAACTGGTTTGTTTCATTTTCATCGGGTTGAATGGAGATTCAAAATCATTTCTGGTTTTTGTATCTTTTTCAAAAAGCCGTTTCCAGATCTAGCTACTTTTCTGTAAATATGTGGATAAGTTGAAAGCCTTGTCTAGCACATTACTCCAGAATATAAGAACAACTAAGAATTCGTAGGTACTGAGTGTTTCCAGTATACCCTTTGGCTCAGAGAGCTGTTTAGGACAGTACAACTCCGACGATTCAAAATCAGATTATCCAAAATCCCCATTTAACCAGAAGTTAAATGATTGCCTCCAAAACAAAATTGGATAAATGAGGATATCTGAAACAATCAGACATTTATCTGATTTTTTTTTGGAGATGGACGGACTTCACAGGTTGAAAAGAAATCACCCGACATGAGATATCCTGTCCTCCCTCTCTCTTTCCATTTCTTCTTTACCTACTTTTATTGAGTTTTCTCTCCAACTCTCTCTCTCTCTCAAACTGTGTGCCACTCTCTCTCTCACTCTCTCCCGGCATCATCAAGGATAGCGACCTCCTAGGCAAGAGCAGGAGATCAGGTTCCCGGGCAGGAGCGGGGACCTCGAGTCGGGGATTGCCGGTGGCGGTTGGGAGGGGAGTGTGCACAGGCGAAGATTGGGTCTATGTCGGGCTCCAACATTGAGAATCAGTACACAAAGCCGAACAGCCCCTGCCAGAATGAGCCCACGGGGAGACAGGAGCCCACCGACTCGCCAGTGAGTGTTCCACTGGCCCGGGAAACCACCCAGGGACTCAGTGGCAGAGGTGGGGATGTGTCGGGGATCGGCCGTGGCCGTTAGGAGGTCTTGGTAATTGACAGCGGTGTTGGGGGCGTGTTGGGGTTCAGTGTTGTTGTTTGAACATTGATACAAGTGATCTGAAATAGTCCTATCCTGACCATTTTGAATTTTTTTATCTCTCCATCCAGAATTCTTTACAGACCAACTACTAGTCCTGGTAAATTCTGCAAGATTGCCTCCACTGCTGGCTTTCTGGATGCCCATCTGGTATCAGTAAGTTTTATTTAGAGTCAGTACGAAAGATTTGATAATTCTGTTGCTCTTCTTTTAGTATTCAAAGACAAGGTAAACAGCCAGAAAAAAACGGTATATTCACTTTCTCGAGTTCCACAAACAACTTGGTTTGAATATTGGAGCTTATTGCATCAATTAGAACCAAATTTAAATTAAATGCACAGCAATGTGTAAAGAGTGAATTTGAAGCAATTTCCCTAATCTTTGCTTGGAGACCAGATATTTCATCTGACATGTGCTTGCTCCATCTTAAGATGAACCATAACACATAGTTATTGACAGGCCTAAGTTTTTGATTGCTGGAAGAAGAATGTTGAAAAAAATCTTCAGCCCTTGCTCCAGATAATTCATTGATTTGTATAAATCATTTCATTGCATCATCATTTATTGTTACATATCAGAAGGATAAAGAAAATTGATCATGTCTGCCGATAACAATAGTAGGGTTAACAATTATTGCAAAGTATCTAGCCACCTTGATTTCAGCTATTATCTTTGATAGAACCTGGGCTGATAAAGACTATATCACCAACATTTTGTTTGTTAGGGTTGAGTTATGTTGCATTTTGATCACTCTGTAATAAACGTTGCTCCAGTAATGTATTATTTTTGGCAAACACTTTAATAAGTCCCAAATAATTTCCTTCATTTGTACTTGGGGAACCTAAACCTTGATACTTGCGTTTCAACAGAATGCCAATCCGTGTTTTCCCAAATAGAGAATCATATCTATAACACAGGTTAGAATCATCCTATTTTTCTTCATCTCTTTCTGTTCCACCATTACAAAGCCAGCAAAGACAGTTCTATCATTGAACTATCGAAATGTGGTAAGGAAAAGAGTGTTCTCTGCTTTTTAGTGACTTTTAGTTTTTTTGTTTTTCAATCTTGTGTATACTTCTAACAAAAATCTTGCAACCAGTTTTTGGATCACTCCAATCTTCTGGCCAATTTGCAAAATGCCAACAAGCAAAACCCAAGCAGAGTGTTTCCTTTTGGTGAGTAAACCGGCCAGTGTCTGTCCATTTCACAACTACTTTTAACTTGTTTCTTGTACCAAATTCCACTGAAACAACATTCAGCTTCATCTTTTGGAAAACTGTCAAAATTTCTTTAAGACGTGGTTGACAAGGGCCTTACTCAAGAAAAGATCAGGTATTACAGGTGTTTCGCAAAACAGGTAGGGATCTGTTGGGTATTCCATTTGTGTGTCTTACTGTGTCATCTGTCCTCTGGAAAATAGTCTGCTGAAATGGCCACATCTTCTAGGGGCTCCACTTCTATCACCTGTGCAGCCGCAGCAGCCAGGTTGCTGTCGCTAGCCCCTAGGCCAAAAGTAGGTACTAACAAGTCCTCAGGTGCAACCACATCGGCCTGGACACTGTCTCCATCTCCTGGTCCTGGGTTGAAAGTAGGCAGCAAGTCTTCAGTGGGTCCACCTCTGGTGCACCTCTGAATCAAAGTTGGCGTCCAACATCTGACATTTTGATGATTCTTTTTCTCGATTTTCAACTTCTTTCATATTCTTTCTGTCCCATCCAGATAGTTTCTTCTTCTTAGTATTTTTGTTCATGGCATTCCTTATCAGAAAAAAAATTCTGTGATAGTACCAAATGTCAGGGGAATGATGATTGCACCCATGGTAGGAGAGCAAGGAAAGTGCATTGGCTAGACTATGGGTGCCAAATTGTTTTGGTTTGTAAACAACACAAAATTTGCAGGTTGCCTATAATTTGATGTTCTGTCCACTCTTCCAACATTATATTATTTTTATTGCATTTTCATCTTTTATCACTAACTTATTATAACTTTGAAATCCAAGGAGAAATAAATACCTTCAGAGCTATTCCTCCCCTGCTGCCAGTTGCCAGAGAATTTCCTGGGCCTGAGCACATTTGTTCAAAAATGGCGCTTTTTTGAACTGTGTGCTCACTGCTTCTCAGTCTCCTATGATGCACTGGTGGGTCACTCGTGAGCACCAGTGATGGGCCCCTAGGCTGAGCTTTAGTAAGGTTCCCCAACCTTGCCCACCTGCCCAACCCTTTGCTGAATAGAATAAAGAGACATTAATTTACTTTAAATTACTTGCATTATTCCAATATATATAATGTACTACATGTATAACATCATAAAGTTAGATGAATCAATTACAGCCCTGTAATTCATTTATTTTTCATTTTCTTTACATTTGTACTTAAACAACTTCTATGTTCTTTGGTTTACAAAAGTGTCGATACAGCATGAAAATTAACAGATCGAAGCATATCTGATTCATTGTGCATGAGTGCCAGATGGCTAAGTTTCTCATTGCTCATTGTTGAGCACAAATAGGTTTTAATCCTCTTCAGTGCCAAAAATGAACACTCACCTGAACAGTTAGTGATCATTAAGGACAGATAAATTCTAAAGCAAATGTATGAATTTAGATACTTATCGTGCAGCCAATCTCTTGCCAGAGCTCGATACATCCCAGTGACCCACAAGTATTTCCCACTGGTTGGTTGAAGCACTGAAGAAACTGTATAATGCATGACACTAAACTCCGAACCCTCCCTTAGGCCTACCTGAATAATGGGGCACAATTTATATCTAATCAATTCAGTTTTTAAATGAAACATTTTACTTATAGCTCTCCGATTTTCTTTGAACATAAATTGAATATCATTTCGTGCCTTGGGTTTGCGGCAATTCAAGCAAGCACGGCATGCTAATAGCTGAAGGGCTGAATGTACCCTTCAGCAGGGAGCTTACACTGTTGACATCCAATCAACTAGAGTTACAAAAGGAGATGGCAGATGCTGTGGTCTGAAGTAGAACATAATTTCAAGAGGAACTCAGCAGGAGATAAAAAAAAGTTGATGTTTCGAGCTGGGGTTCCAATCAATGACAGGTCCAAAATAACATTTGTCATTAATCAGCAACTGCTGTAACTAATTTGCTATTGCCCCCCCCCCCCCCTCCCTTCTGGGCTCATAGGCTTGAGCCTACTCATCTTAAGCTAATGGTTAATCTGCTACTGGTGAGCACACAGTTCTAAAAGGCGCCACTTTTGAATAAATGTGCTCAGAGGGAGTGGTTGCTCCCCATTAGCTACGCCACTGCTTCCCTTCCTCGCAGCATATAACCATCAATTTTTCTTACATCCATGATTCTTTTAACATCTCCATTCAAATGCAAGTTTTGAAGAAGTAACCAAAATAATATAGCAGAGAACATTGCATGGTTTGTTTTGATAATTCATCAAGGTGAAAGAACAACAACTCCATATTTGACCAAGGCAGGAAAAGATTTTTAATCTTTGGGTGAGGGTCACTTCCCTGATAAATGACTCTCAAGAGAATTCTGAAAAAAATGTACATAAATAGAGAAGTCTGTTCAAATATTCTGGAGGGATGGAAATTTATCTGTATAAATATGCAATTTGTGAGCCACGAGGCAGACTCTCTTGTGGTGAGATTAGCTGCAGGTGGCAGAGCCTTTTGCAATAACAGAGTTCTCATGCTTTGCAAAGCAAAAATAAAGCATTGGCAGCTGTATTTATGTTCTTTTGTCAAATGTTTGCAGGTCCACTTAAACATTTGGTGTAGTCAGCAGGATCCCAAGACAGTAATCAAGGATCAAGTTTGGGCTGAATAAGTAGCCATGCCAGCATCAGATAAACAGAGGGAGATAGGACTCACAAGGTAAATTTACCTTGATCTCCCTCCGTCAATCCCTTGGTGGCAGAGTCCCTCTCCTGAGGTTTACCAGATTGCCTTGATTAGATTTTAAAAAAGGACCCGCAGGAAGGAATGCAGATTGGACGAGGTTAATGAATATTTACCACTAAATTTATATGTTATTTGGGTGAAATATGAACTTGGTAAATTAGAGATAATTGGTTGGTGAGATCTGGTGTGAACTTGGTAAATTAGGGATAACTGGTTAGTGAGTTCCAGCATTAATTTCCACAGGTAAATTGTGGATCATTGATCCGTGAGTTCAGACTATTTGGTAAATTATGATAAGAAGTATGGAATAGTCTTTGGATAACAGTGGAGGAGGTTCACTAGTGCAGATAATGTATGATGAAAATCTGGATAAAGAGAGAAATTTAAGTTTAAACACAGAAGTGCCTAAATGTTTGGACTAAAGATTATGGCCCGTGGAAGGGACTTAACGGCTTGTGAATAAGTTTTACAATTAGCATTGAAAAGAATAGAGGTACCTAGTGGAAAAATTTGGAAAGATGAAGTGCTAGCAGGAAAAAACATTGTAGGATCTCAACCCCATGATGTTGTTTGAGGATTATGAATAAACTGACAATGATTGGATTCCCTGACTTCCACTTCTGTTTCCCCTTCTGCACCCTCTTTACCCTCTGGATCTTCCCCACAACATCCCAATGTAGTTGATACCCCTCCGCATAGAGAGAGTTAGCAACTTTCCCAAATATTTCTTTATTTTCCTATCATTGCTTTGTCATTTCATTCATATTTGTTCTATCTCAATGTTCATAAACAATAGTTGTAGATTAGGAAATAAAACAGTTAATCATTCAACATAACTAAACCATAAATAGGATATAATCTGGCATTAATATAGAAAAAGGTTGGTCCTGTATACCTGGGAAGTAGAGACACTGTATAAATTGTTTCATGCAAATTGTTTCATTGCAGAGTGATATATTATAATTAAACCTTTTGATAGGAATCACGGTGTGTGTGTGTGTGTGTGTGTGTGTGTGTGTGTGTGTGTGTGTGTGTGTGTGTGTGTGTGTGTGTGTGTGTGTGTGTGTGTGTGTGTGTGTGTGTGTACGTGTGCATGCATGTTTGTGCACGTATGTGTTTGTGTGTGTGCGAGAGATAGAGAGAGAGCGAGCGAGAGAGAACATTTCTACTCATACTTATATATGTAACACCTCTTTTGTCATAAATCTATTAAAAGTTCTGCAGCTCCTTGCCATTCTGGCTCTGCCTAAGTATACTGCCCACACCAGTGCTGATCCTGTATCAGTGGATAACAAACGGGGTGACGGCACAGCAAGGAAAGTAGCTTTCCACCCTAACCTTACAGTGCGCATTGGGTCCCCTCCACCTCTCCAGCAAAGGGTTTGGCAGACATGGAAGCAGTATGTAATTTTCAGTGGGACACCTCTGAAGGGGAGCACCAACAAGAGACTGAAAAGAGTTGAACCCTGTGCCCGCACCACAAGTTTGTGCGTAACACTTGCCAGTCAGGTTTGTATTCCCACCTAATTTCTATCACTGTTAATCGATTATATACATTCTTATACCCACCTTGGCAAGGAGAGAATGGTTAATTATCTTTTACAAACTTGGTGGCACCCAAAATTCCAACAGACTGCCAAGAACAGGGCAAAAACATGTCTTATTTACCAGGAGCACAATGTTGGAAAGGGAAGGTCATGTTCCACCAGAAAGACCCCTCTTGCCAAGTGGACCTTTTTCATGTTTGCAGCTTGATTTTTTTTTGAGCTACTGTTTGTACATTGCAACAAATTATGTTTGGTAAATGTGCTTGTGTTTAGTTGGTGGATTGATGTTATACCTACCATTGCATTAATGATGTAAAAATCTTGTAATGACAAATTATCCCATGTTATGATCTGCCTGAAATGTTAAGTTTGGTCAATGATCTGCACTTCGTTGTAAAAATACATGAAGAATTATGGAGCGAAATCACTAAATTAACAGATGAAACTGGGCTTAATTCACAAAATGTGCTACTGCTGGCTTTATTTTAGATGGAGGTTACTCTGCAAAACAAGTCCGGATTATCAGATGCAGTGATAATCTACAGATGACCATTATGGACCTCTTGGGGAGCTGAGCTGAATATACCTGTAAGAATGGATTTAGACAGAGAACCATGGAGCATTGTAGCACAGAAAACATGACCTTCAGCCCTTCTAGTCTGTATTAAATCATTATTCTGCCTAGTCCCACTCACCTTCACCCAGGCCATGGCCCTCCATTTCCATTCCTTCCAAGTACCTATCCAAATTTTTCTTAAATGTTATAATTGAGCTTGCCTTCACCATTTTAGCTGGCAGCTTGTTCACATTCCTACCACTCTCTGTGTGAATACGTTCCCTTAATGTCCCTCCTAATTTTTCCCCTTTCATCTTTAACCCTCTGGTTTGTATCTCACCTAGCCCCAGTGGAAAATGTCTACTCTATCTATACCCCTCATAATTTTGTATATCTTTATTAAATCTCCCCTCATTCTTCTATGCTTCAGGGAATAAAGTCCTAACCTGATTAACCTCTTCAAGAAGTCCAGGTATGATCCCTATCTCTGAAGCAAAGAGGCAATACTGGAGGAAGATAGAGATAGGGATAGATACATGCCAGCTATCACAGAGAGTGCAGGCCATTACAATCTACAAAGCATGGGTGAACACCCTAGCTGGCTGTGATGCCTCATTACCTGATGAGCGGAATACCTTCTCTGCCCAATTTAAGAAGGAAAACCCAATAGTATTTATGAGAATTCCTGCAAAAGCTGAGGAAACTGTGATATCTGTCTCTGAGACCAATGTCAGAGCATCATTCAAGAGGGTGAACCCTCTCAAGGCATCAGGCCCTGATGGCATACCTGGCAGGGTACTGAATATCTGTGTTAACCAACTAGCCAGAGTTTTCATGTTAATTTTCAACCTCCCATTGCTGCAGCCAGAGGTTCTCACCTGCTTCAAAAGGCTATCAATCATCCCAGTGCCCAAGAAGAAGAGTGTGGGCTGCCTCAATGACTATGTCCCAGTAGCACTAACTTCTACTGTGATGAAATGCTTTGAGAGGTTGGACAACACAAGGTTGGACCTAAACAAAGGTCTGGACTCACTGAAATTCACTTATTGTCACAATTACTCCACAGCAGAAGCAATATCACTGACTCTCCACTCAGTTCTGGATCACCTTGAAAACAGCAATTCATACATATTGCTGCCCTTCATAGACTACATCTCAGCCTTCAACACTATTATTCCCTCAGTGGTGCCCAACAACCTCCAAACCCTGGGTCTTTTCATCTCTTTCTGCATCTGAATCCTTGACTTCCTCATTGGAAGACCACAGTCAGCCTGTATTGGAAACAATGTCTCCTCCTTATTGATTATCATCACAGAAGTACATCAAGAATGTGTGTTTAGCCCACTGCTCTACTCATTATGCTCCTATTATTGTATGGTCAGGCACAATTCCAATGCTATCTACAAATTTGTCAATGATACTACAGTTGTCGGCAGAATCGCAAGCGACAATGAGGAAACATTCAGGAGGGAGATAGATCAGCTCGTTGAATGGTGTAATGACAACAACCTTGTGCTTAATATTAACAAAATCAAGGAGATGATTGTAGACTTCAGGAGGAAGCCAGGAGAACATGATCCAGTCCTCATCAAGAGTTCTGTAGTGGAGAGGATCGGGGGCTGTCAGAGTCTCTGTGACCATCACAGGACTGACTCCTGGTCACTGGTCAGTGTGGGTATGTGGGGGCTGGGGGTGGCTGATGTGGTGCAGCATGGAGGTGTGGCCATGGGGGCAGGATTGAGGTGTGTGTGTGTTGCATCGGATGGGCGGGGGGGGGGGCAGATTTGTCCCCCACGGATGTAGTGAGTCCTTGGTGCCCAAGGAAATTTTGAGTGCCCCATAGCTGTCCGGGATCAGGGGGGTGTGTCAGACCAGCGTGGTCTTGGGCTGGAGGATGCTGTGCTGTGGTGGGTGCTCCTGTTGGCACCAGATTCCTGGTTGAGACCGTGTCCTCCCTGCCGCTGCTGAATCTAATGTAGGCATAGTTGTGGTTCGCGTGTAGGAGGAACACCTGCTTGACCAGGGTTTCGGCCTTGTGTGCCTACACATGTCTATACAGGAGCACCAGTCCTGGGGATGTGAGCCATGCTGGGAGAGACATTCCTGTTACCCATTTCCTGGGGGATGAAAACAGGTGTTCGTGAAGGGTCTCATTGGTAGCCGTGCACAGGATTGACCTAATGGCAAGGAGTGCCTCAGGAAGAGCGTCCTGCCAATATTCTACAGACCACCCCTTTGACTTAAGGACCAGGAGAACTGTCTTTCAGATCACCCTATTTTCATGTTCCACTTGCCCATTACCTCTTGGGTTGTAACTAGTTGTGCGACTTGTCAAGATGCCCCTTGCTGTCAGATATTGGCGTAGTTCCTCATTCATGAAGCTAGACCCCCAGTTGCTGTGGATAATTGTGGGGGTAGCCAAACATGGTGAAGATTTGTGTCAGTGCCCTGATGATGGTGGCTGTGAAGGTGTCTGGGAAAGGGATAGCAAAAAGGAAGTGGGTGTACTCATCTATGACCGTGAGGAAATAGAAGTTCCGATTTGTGGCAAGGGTCCCTTGAAGTCCATTCTGAGGCACTCAAAGGGCTGAATGGCCTTTGCGACACGAGCCTGGGTTTTGGCGGAAGAAATGAGGTTTGCATTCCGTGCAGATCAGGCACTCCTTGTTCATGGTCCTGATGTCCCTGAAGGTGTTCGGGAGGTTCCGGGACTTGATGAAATGGTATAAGCGGGTGATGCCCTGGCGGCAGAGGGACTCATGCAGTACCTGCAGCTGGTTGTCATGGAGTGACGCACAGGTCCGGGAGTGGGTGTCAGTGGAATTTTTAAGCTTCCCCGGGTGATACTGGATGTCATAGCTGTATGTCGCCAGCTTGACTCTCCAGTGCAAGATCTTGTTGTTCTCTGCCCAAGCTTGGAGCCGTGGAGGGTCCTGGAGAAGAAGGCGACCGGGTGCCTCGAGGGCTACATCGGAGGCATTGCTCTCCATCTGGAAAGGGGAGTCCTCATCCACGGCTTGCATTGTGGCATCTGCGATATCCTCCCTGATGCATATGAAGACTACCTGCACCTTGGGTGGGAGAGGGAAAGTTGTGGCCTGGGCCAGTTGGCAGACCTTGTCTGAGAAACAGGGAACCCATTGTGAGTAGTAAGAGAATAAGACAAGGCACCTGCAGATCAGCATGGGGGGGGGGGGGGGGGTGGGGAGGGGCATCTCCATTAATAGGTGCATCCGTTCTGGATCTGGGCCAATGACACCATGTGCCATGATGTACCCCAGGATGGCAACGTGGGTGGTGCTGAACACGCACTTCTCTTTGTTGTGAGATTCACCTTCTCGGCTGTCTGGAGAAATTTCTCTAGGTTGGCATCGTAGTCCTGCTGGTCATGGCCGCAGATAGTGACATTATCCAGGTATGGGAAAGTCACCTATAGCTTGTGCCGGTCTACCATCCTATCCATCTCCCGCTGGAAGGTGGAGACCCCATTCGTGACCCCAAACGGAACTCGGTGGTACAGGCGCCTGTCCACCTAGAAGGTGGTATAGGGCTTGTCACGTGAGTGGATGGGGAGTTGGTGATAGGCCGACTTCAGGTCAATCATGGAGAAGACCCAGTGGCGGGCTAACTAGTTGACCATGTTAGCTATCCTCAGTAAGGGGTAGGCATCCAGCTGAGTGTACCGGTTGATGGTCTGGCCATGACCATCCTTGGCTTGCTTCCCCCTTTGACCACTAGGATGGGCTCTCCAAGGGCTATTACTGGGCTCAATGACACCTTACACCAGAAGCCACCGCATCTCCACCCTGATAAAGTCTCTGTCCGTGGCACAATAGCGCCTACTTCTGGTGGCTATCGGCTTGAGGTGTGAGAAGAGCGTGGAGGGGATTGAGGTGCAGCGTGGAGAGGCTGCAGATTGGCTGGGGCTGGTTGGATGGCGCGCTGTGGAGCATGAGTGGGGGTAGGGGTCCCCGAAGGCGAGGGTGACGCTCTGCAGGTTGCATTGGAAATCTAAGCCCAGGAGAACTGGGGCGCAGAGTTTGGGCATGACCAGGAGCCTGAACCCAGTGTATGTCTCCGTCCCCACAGTTTGATCGGCTGAGCAGCACCCAAGGGTATTGATAGTCTGGTCCTTAGCAGTGAAGGTGATAGAGAAGGTGGTGGGGTGGAATTTTAGCTTTAAGGAGTGGGCAATGCTCGGGTAAGTTGTTAACTGCCCATTGATTTTTACATCCATCATGGAGCACCCGAGGTCATGGGGAACGTTTCTGGTCAGGGTGGAGGCTGTTAGGACCATCTCGGGGTCTGAGTCATCATTCCCTGATGGTGGAGGCAAGTTGTGGTCATCGGTATCTTTTGCCAGCATCAGGAGAGGTGAGTGTCGTCTGGTGGTGTTCTCCGTAGTCGTGGAGTGCGGTGTGTGGCGGTTAGTGGCATCTGGAGGCATGAGGTGTGTCGGTAGGGCAGCCTGGTCAGCGCCCGTGTTGACCACGTTGTAATTGTTGGAGGCCTGGAGGGCCTCGCCGATGGTGGCGCCCGTGCCTGACTGGCCCAAGATAATGGCGCCATGTGAGAGGATGAGGTATAGCTGGCCATCTACCCCGGCTGCACTAGTTGATGTCACACCGCTGGCTGCCGGTGAGGGCGACGTCATCATGGGTGGTAGAAGTGATGTCGGTCCATAGACCAGACATGATGTCATTGTAGTCTTCGGGAGCTAGAGCGAGGGCTGTTCCGGGCGCATGGCACGCATGCAGTGATCATTGCTGGTGAGGCCGGAAGTTAGGCCACCAGGATTGGGGATGCCGAAAGTGGCTGCGGGGGCAATGGTGTCACCTTGCAATCGCACATGGCGGGGATCATGAGGGAGGGGGGGGGGAGGTCATAGAGGGCCGTTGAGCTGTCGGCGGGCTTTGAGAGGCATACTTTGATGAAATGGCCTTTCTTGCCACATCTTGAACAGTACTGGTTTTTGGCCAGGCAGTTTTGGCGCAACCGACGATTAGACCCATTCCGGGACCGACAGTACTTACAAGCGAACTGGATGCCCACAGCAGCGATGTTTTCTTCCCCAGCCTGATCTTGGGCCACAGCAGGTGAATGTGCTGACCATGTGGAGGGCTGAAGAAGCCAGGAGTCGGTGTGCAGGACTGCTGCCTCCAGGGTTCTGACTACCTCCATTCTTTTGGCCAGGGAGTTGATATTGTCCTCCAGCAGCTTCTGCCTGGGCAGCTGGGCACGGATACTCAGGAGGTACCTTGCAAAGACCACATTCATGGGAGGTTTATACATGGTCTTGAGAGTGTTTATTGCTTCCGAATACCTGGTGCAGTCTTTGAGTGCCTGGAAGGTTCGGAGACCCAGCTTTGATCAAAATAAGACGAGCCTCTTTCGATTGGAGTCCAGGATGTTGTCGGTGTGTGCCTCGATGATCGCTTCGATTATGTGCTTCCAGATCTCGAAGCGTGTTTGTACTTCTGGGTGGCGTTGGTCGATTTCGAGGCTCCCAGAGCTCAGGACCTTTTCCATAGCAACTTTAAGATTCATGTTGAATAAATTGCGGTGCACTATCAGACTGAAGGAAACACGCAAAACCTAAAGTCTGTACAACAGGCTTTATTCAATGTAAACTTCCACAGAACCAGCTGTGAGGAGAGCTGCTGTAAACTTTGAGAGTGTCTTCAAAGGGCCGGTTCTGGCTTGTATCCCAGAGGATTGACAGCCGGCCAGGTGTTGTCTTGTCCCCATGCTCTTCTGCAGGTACAGAGGTTGCCCCCTGCAGTAGGTCAGTGGTGTACCACCACACAACCACTGCTGTTAATCAATTTGACCAGTTTTGAGGGGATACAAGGACAACCATGCTGTGAAATCTCTGTCCCTGAGTTGGACCACAGTACCTTTGCTCTATCCCCACCTGTCATGGACGAGACCCAGGTTGAATTCCCTACTAGGGAATCCTACCATACTCCTGGTTACTGGTAAATTGGACAGGGACATGATATCTTGGGTATGTTTTCCCCGATATCCAGTTGGATGACCATTTGGCCTCGCCTCGGAGGCACAGAACCAAACATGGAGTTTGCACAGTGGGGCAAGTCATTATGATCCTGTTCCCCTTCTATAGTAAAGTATCAAATGAACTCATCCACTTTGCTTCAGTCATGGAACAGCTGGCCAATGATATGGCTTACAGGTTTCAGGACACAGGGGAACCAATGAGGTAGCTTTCTGCTGATATGTTGCCATGAGAATACTGGTAATTCAGAATTGGAGAGCATTGGACTTTCTGCTTGCTGACCATAGGGGTAAGTGCGCTATTATAGGTCAGGAATATTGTATGCATATCATGGGGACTCGTCTGGGATAGCTCTGAGAATATTCTTCTTCTCTTTCTTTGGCTTGGCTTCGCAGACGAAGATTTATGGAGGGGTAAATGTCCACGTCAGCTGCAGGCTCGTTTGTGGCTGACAAGTCCGATGCGGGACATGTGAAACAATATATGGATGACTTAAAGAACATTGGGGCTGACATGCATAATTATTACACCAATCCCACTGGGGGATGGTTTGGCACACATTGATTACACTGGATTGAAAAATGATTTATCATTTTATTAGCCATTTTTGGGAGAATACTTCTTCATTGTTTAGGTAAAGTTGCTTTTTGCCATTTCATTAGTATTCAGTTATAAATTATAATGAAATGATAAAAGGAGGGAATGTGAATGCAAGTTTTAAAGAAGAAACCAAAATAATATAGCAGAGAACATTCCATGGTATGTTTTGATAATTCAGCAAGGTTGAAGAAGAACAGCTCCATATTTGGCTAAGACAGTAACAGACTATTAACCACTGGGTAAAGGACACAATGCTATTACATGAATCCCAAGGGAATTCCAAGAAACATGTTCTTATATTTTTAAGACCAGCAGTGGCAGCGGCTGAGGCAGAATCGAGTGGTCTGCATGAGAAGAGTGACGTGGAGCTCAGACCTGGTGGGGCGAGCGGACCCAGTCTAATTTTCTTGTAGAAGATAATATTTATAAAATATTAAAAGTAGCATTGCTGGTAGTATATCACTATTTTCAGTGATCTCCTGGAGCTTTGCTTGGTTGCCACTAGAGAGTTGGGGAGGAATTTTCCAAAGTTTTTTTCCTATAATTGGCCACAGGTTTTTTTTTGTATTTTTGCCTCCCCAGGAGAGCCACACTACCAGCATGAATAGGCAGAGAGTGGTGGTGTTGTGTTGATAAGAGAATGAGATAGAGAGAGTGGGGTAGAAAGAGTGAGATAGAGAGTGCGGGGTAGAGGGAGCAGGGTAGAAAGAGAGAGTGTGAGAATGGAGCCCAGGGCAGTGGAATGCTCCTCTTGTATGATGTGGTTTGTTAGGGAAGTCGGTAGTTTCTCTGATGACTACAAATGCGAGAAGTGCATCCAGCTGATCAGGGTTGGTGCCAAAGGGGGCATTCATGGGCATTCCCCCAAGCAAGGGGGAATACGCTTGTGGCCATTGCTCATCATGACCCGCCCTTGCCTGTCACTAGCATGCATCAAGCATCATTAGCGTCTCGCTTGATGCACACCAGCGACTCTCTACCTGCGTCTCCATGCAATAAAAGCAGTGCTTTCATCTGCCATGTTGGAGGGAAGAAGGACTACAACATTCTTTGGCAGGTAGGCACCAGCATCCATCCCACTGAGCGAGTTTATGAGTGTCGGACTATGTGTGTCTCCCACTGCTCCCCCCCCCCAGGTTACTCTAATGCCGACCTCCTCTATCACTCGTTCTGGAGCCGACCCTGCAGCTGATGCTCCCGTCAAGCCGTGTCGAGGCTTTGGAGCAGATGGTTGATAAACTCTGGAGCATTTGGGAGGCAGACGGTGTGATAGACAGGAGGTACAGAGACACTATTACACATAGGAGGTAGTTGGGTTACAGTTAGGAGAGGGAGCAGGCAGGTAGAGCAGGGCCCCCAGTAGGTGTCCCCCTGAAAAACAAGTATAGCATTTTGAATACTGTTGTTGGGGAATGACCTACTGGGTACAAGCCATGAGAATCAAGAAGGGAAGGGGAAAAATGAGGTGGGCTGTAGTGATAGGGGATTCCATACTTAGGAAGGCAGATGAAAGGTTTTGTGGATCGTGAATCCTGGATGGTATGTTACCTCCCTGATGCCAGGGTCCGGGATATCTCAGAGCAAATTCATAACATTCTTAGGTGGGAGGGTAATCAGCCAGATGTTGTGGTCCATGTAGGGACCAATGACATAGGTAGAAAGGGTGAGGAGGTCCTGCAAGGATAGTTCAGGGAATTAGGCACTAGGTTGAAGAAGAGTTTAGGAATAGAAGGATAAGGTAGCTTAACACATGGCTGGGGACATGGTGTAGGTGGGAAGGCTTCAAGTTTCTGGATCACTGGGGTGTGTTCCAGGGGAGGTGGGATCTGTACTTTCAGGACAGTGGATAGATGTGCTAGTTTTGTCCCAATGATTTTAAACTAGATTTTCAGGGGGAGGGGAACCAGTATGTTACAGCAGTTAGTGAAAAGGAGGAGGATAAAGATCATGCAAGGATTGCACATATAGACAAAAATCAAAGGTGACAAAGAGTTGACAAATCAAAGAGACATGATAGAAATTTTTTCAGGTGTATTTCTTTTAATGCAAGGAGTATTGTTAGAAGGGCTGATGAATTTATGGTGTGGATTGACATGTGGGATTATGACATTGAGGTTATTAGTGAGACTTGGTTGCAGGATGGGCAGGACTGGTATCTTAATGTTCTGGGATTCCGTTGCTTCAGACATGATAGAAGATGAGGGATGAAAGTGGGAGGAGTGGCATTGCTAGTCAGGGAAAATATCTCAGTTGTATGAAGTCATGACAGCTAGGAGGACTTGTCTACAGAGGCCATAATGGGTGGAGTTGAAGAACAGGAAAAGTGTGACCATGCTGATACGGTTGTATTACAGACCATACAGTAGTCAGAGAGAATTGGAGGAGCAAATCTGTAGAGAGATAGCAGACTGATGTAAGAAGCAGAACGTTATGATAGTAGGAGATTTTAACTTTCTACATATTGACTGAGACTCACATTCTGTAAAAGAGCTGGATTGCTTGGCGTTTGTGAAATGTGTTCAGGAAAGTTTTATAAAGTTACATAAAGGTACCAAAGAGAGAGAAAGCAATACTTGATCTCCTATTAGGGAACAAGACAGGCCAGGTAACAGATTTATGTGTAGGGGAACATTTTGGATCCAGTGACCATATTGTCATAAGTTTTGAGTTATTTATGGAAAAGGATAAGTCTGGTCCTCTTGTTGGGAATCTAAACTGGAGGAAGGCAAATTTTGTGGAAATGAGAAAGGATCTTGGAAGAGTGGTTTGTGATATGTTGTTTTATGGCAAGGGTGTGAATGGCCTTCAGAGTGCAGAGTTTGCATGTTTTTGATAGGATTAAAGGCAAAGTTACCAGGCATATAGAACCCTGGTTTTCAAGTGTGATCTGGTTAAGAAAAAGAGACATATAGCAGGTATAGGCAACAAGGAGCTTATGAGGTACTTGAAGTGTACAAAAAAAGCAAGAAAATATTCAAGAAAGAAATCAGGAAGGCAAGAAAAAGACACGAGGTTGCTCTGGCAGATAATATGAAGGTAAACCCGAAGGGTTTCTTTAAATATATTAAGAGTAAAAGGATTGTAAGGGACAAAATTGATACCCTAGAGCACACATGTCAAACTCAGGCCCGCGGCCCAAATTTGGCCCGTGATATAATTATATTTGGCCCGCAAGATCATATCAAATATGTATTAGAGCTGGCTCGCTGGCCACCACGCCAGTATAGCGCATGCACAGCTAATACTACAAATCCCAGAATGCTTTGCAAATGCGTTGGTGCCAGCCCGTCAGCCCACTAATCGCCCCCACCTCCTCTCTTTACTTTCATTAGCATCTGCGACCTGTCGCCGAACTCACACGTAATAAACCCCTTACGAAAAATGGCCAAACCAAAGACAGAAAACAGGACCTTTCAAGACAGGTGGGAGGCAAACTCTGACCCCAGAGTTTGATGAACTTGCATCTAAGAAGAGATGCCAAGTATCTGGTTTAGACCCAGGTGCATCAGAGTAAATCACAGTGTAGCAAGCTAAGCTTGGATTCATATTTTCTTCGGTCAACTTTGGACTGTTCATAGTTGAAAGATTGGATTTTCATTGAAGCAAGTTGTTATTTTTTTGACTTCTTGGCTTGTGAAAAAAAAATACATTTAAAAGGAGCTTAAAGGCATTAGAGAAATATTATTTATTGAATATTTTATTTCTCATTTGTTAATGCTTCTTCTGGAAAGAGTTTAACCAAAACTATTATTAAACATTTATTTTAATAAGAAAAAGTTTAACATTACACATGTTGAAAGAAGAGAAAACATGCAGATGTTGTTGAAAATTTTCAATAAATACTTAGTTTGGCCCATGACTTAGTCCAAGTTTTAATTTTGGCCCTCTGTGAATTTGAGTTTGACACCCCTGCCCTAGAGGATCAGGGTAGTCATCTATGTGTGGAGCCTCTGGTAATGGGTAGATCTTAAATCATTTTTTTTTTGCATCAGTATTTACTCTGGAGACTGGCTTAGTGCATAAGGAAGGAAAAGAAACAAATTGAAGAGTCATGGAACAGATGGAGATTAAGGATGAAGAGGTGCTTGTTGCCTTACAGAGAATAAAGGTAGATAAATCATCTGTCACTCCCAGATCTTGTTTCATCCTTCATTGCTTTTTTAAAATGAGAACACAGTGCTTCACAATTTTGCCACACTGCAAAAACTGTTTGAAATGAGCTAGCTACCCATCTGGTGCCCAGAACATGGCCTATTTTGCAAATTTGTTGTTTTGATGAGAGGCAGATTCAGACAGTTCCTTTTGATTTAGAGGTGATCTACCCAGTACTGTAAACAGAGTACAATTTGTCCATAAATGATTGAAAACAATTAATTCCATGAATTTCTCCCAACAAATCACCTACTGCAAGTTCTAAACTGTAAATAAGACTGTGCTAAATTATCACATAGATTTCTTGAGAATTGTAGCAACACCAGATTTGACACAAAGCGTTACACTCGCCCCATCACTAGCAAATGTTACAAGGTTCTGTTTCAAGTAAGAATAATCAAACCCGGGGAAGTCACGTGATGGAGTAGTGGCCGGACGGTGAACTCCAGCCCTCTCCAGAAAAGTCGGGAAAAACAAGAGAAAACACAAAGGCACAGAAATAAAAGTTACAGAAAAGTGAGTATAAAGGTGGAAAGAAGATGGCGACAAAAAAAGAAAAATCGAAAGCAACGGCAAGAAGAGAGGAAGAGAAGACAAAGGAGGAAAAAGGTGAAGGCCTTACCTGTCCGAAGAGGCCCGCTGCGGAGAGAGAAACCCGCTCCCTCAGGTCGGTAAATAATGGACTACAAAAATGGCTCGCTGAGCCGAGTAAAAGTGCGCAACCGCGCATGCGCGATACTTCGCGCATGCGCGACGCGAATGAAAAAAAACACACCGACGGGAGGGGGGACCAGCTGGGGAGTCAATCTCCACAGCCGGCAACGACAGCTGCAGAACACCTGCAGCAAGAAGAGACCACAGAAGACAATAGAAACAAGAAAGAAGAGGAGGAAAGGGCAACAAAGAAACAACAGATGGTCAACCCAGAGGAAGAAGAAGAGGAAGAGTATGGTGAAATAGAAGAAGAAAAGATAGGCAAGGTAAAGGATATACTTGCTCTTATTAAAGGATACATGGAGTCATTTAAAGAATGGCAACCACAGGAATTTAAGGATTTAAGAAAAAGAATAAACAACACAGAAGAGAAAATAAATAAAATGGAGATGACCTTAACAGAAATGGGAAAAAAAATGGACAAGATGGAAGAGCGGGCAGTAGCAGCAGAAATGGAGGTAGAAGACTTAAAAAAGAAATTGGAGAAATCTAATAAAAAAACGAAAGAGACACAAGAACTACTAGCTCAAAAAATAGATACAATGGAAAACCATAACAGAAGAAATAACATAAAGATAGTGGGCCTTAAGGAAGATGAAGAAGGCAAGAATATGAGGGAGTTAATAAAAGAGTGGATCCCTAAGACCCTAGGATGTCCAGAACTACAGCATGAAATGGAAATAGAAAGGGCACATAGAGTATTGGCCTCTAAACCACAACCACAACAAAAACCAAGATCTATTGTAGTAAAATTCCTAAGATATACTACAAGAGAAAAGGTACTGGAGAAGACAATGGAAAAAGTAAGAGAGGGCAACAAACCACTGGAGTATAAAGGGCAAAAAATCTTCATTTATCCAGATATAAGTTTTGAACTCCTAAAGAAGAGAAAAGAGTTCAATACAGCAAAGGCGATTTTATGGAAGAAAGGGTATAAATTTATACTAAAGCATCCAGCGGTATTGAAAATATTTATTCCAGGACAACAAAACAGACTATTCTCGGATCCAGAAGAAGCACGAAAATTTGCAGAACAATTACAAAAATAGACTGAGGGAGGAAGACGGGTAATGAGAGTTAAAATGATCACGATTGATATGTATGTGGGTAAAGACAAAAATAGACTGAGGGATGAAGACGGGTAATGAGAGTAAAAATGATCACGATTGATATGTATGCGGGTAAAGAGGTATAAGAGTGAATAGAGACAATGAGCATACATGAATGTATCTGTACTTAGAGGAAAATATAGATAGTATAGACAAGAATTAATAAGGGAAGGTAATGGAATAGAGAGAATAAGGAGGGAATTAAAAGAGTGACCTTTGTGACATATGAAAAGTGAAATCTTTTCTGGGGGAGGCGGGGTGGGGGGAAATAGCGGTCACTGCAAAATCAGTTGACGCTTGCGAGTGGATTCGCAAATCCAAATGGAGAGGGGAGATGTGGTTGTCCGACAAGGGATAAAGGACAACTCAGGAGGTGAAGGGGAGATTGGGGATAAATAAGATAGAAATAGGAGAATAAGGAAAATGTTAGATGTTGTAGGAATGTTGTCTTATAAAGAGTTGAAAATAAGAAAACAGAAATGGAAAAGGAGGAAAGGTAATGATGGAAAAACGGAAAGAGAAGATAAACAAAATATAAAAGGGCTACGCTGAACTATATGTCTTTAAATATTAATGGAATACATAACCAAATTAAAAGGAAGAAACTACCAAATTTAAATGAATAAATGTATTCATTAGAAAAAATAACATATAGGTTAAGAAATAATATTGAAATATTCGAACAAGTATAGGAGCCTTACATTAAATACAATAGCGAAAACCTACCCGGGACAAACATTACCTAAGTTGATGGAAGGAGAAGGAAAGAAAAGAAATGACTCAGTAGAATTTCTGGTGTAATTTTGTTGAATGACAACATTGTCTGACTGGCTTAATGCAACCTAGATTGTATACCTAAAATGGATGAGAGGGGGGGGTGGGGGGGTGGTTTGGGAGGAAAGGGGGGGGGGGAGAAAAAGTCACTGTATATGTGTGAAAAAGAAATAGTGTATATCATGGCTAATGTGATTTATGGTGTGAAAAATAAAAAAATTAAAAAAAAAAAAGTAAGAATAATCAAACCCATGGTTATTGAGACAGGTTAATAGATGCTTAGCCATAGTTGTAACCTTCTGATCAGGCAGTTCAATTAGATCTTAAAACATACAATGGGGATCAACTTCCTTTCCTCATTCACATTTCAAATAACCTATTTTTCTTTTTCATATTCATTTCTAGGTTTGTTAGGTGCTCTGTGTCATCCCGACCCATTATGATGATGCCATCTAGGTAACATCCAATAGTCCTTGCAATAGTTTGTCCATGTCAGCTTGAAATATCACTGAAGTTGATGATATATCATATGGCATCTTGGTTTAAGTGAACAATCCCGGGTGAGTGTTGATAGCCACATCGTTCCTAAATTCGTGGTCTAATTCATCTTGTTTTTATGCTTGTGATAAGTTCAATTTTGTGATTTTTTTCTCACCATTCAGAGCTTGAAATAATTCCTCCATTCTCAGAATGAGATGTCTGAGAAGTTGCGGCGCTTGTTTAATTGTGATTTTATAGTCCCCACAAATTTGAATTTCATCTTTGGGTTTTCTGACTGGCACAATAGAAGCTGTCCAGTCGCTGTACTTGAGTTTCTCGAGTATTCCTTCTTTTTTTTAATCTGTTGAGCTCTGTCTCAATTCCTTTTTTTAATTACAAAAAGGACTATCCTCGACTTGAAGAACTTAAGTTTGGCTTCTGGTCCCAACTGCAATTTTACCTGGACTCCCTGAATATTTCCCAGGTCCTTCTCAAACACTTTCTGATGAAGCACCTGTTTCAGCTTTGATTTAATTTTGCCAACAGTTTGTACATTCTTCACAACAACAATTTCCATCCAATCCAGTTGGATGTGCAAAAACAGGGTATCTACAATGTAAAGGGGTAATTCTTTCTTTGTCTGTCCCTTATACTCAATGTCTACTTTACATTTTCGTCGCACTTTGACTTTCTCTCTGGTAATCGTCTTTAACACTATGTACATTTCATTTCAGGTTTGGGCAGTAATTTGTCTTTCAGGTCTTTCGACATTAATGACATAGCCCTGTGTTGCGTTCCACGTGGACCGCTTCATTGTTATCTTCAATACGAACAAAGATTTCTGACTTGCCATCAACTATTCTACTTTACTGTCAATGCTCTGTCATCCTTGATTTGGTAACCTGGCTCACTGCAGGAACTTTTGAGATTATTTATTTTGGAAGATTGTTTGTTTATATTTCAATTTCTGTTTTTTTTTCTTCCCTTGGTGACCCTCTTTTTCTCTATTTACTTCCTGTCTTGGACACCTTGACTTGATATGTCCCTCCTTGCAACATTAATAGCCCTTGTCCCTTTTGTGATAATAGTTATCAGGGCGGTGGCTATTCCTATCACAGCAGAAGCATTCTCATCAGTGCAATCTCTTGTATAATATCAATGTTACAACTGGCCATTTTGAAACTTAATGGGTGGACTTAATGTCCAAACATTCCTGCTCAACAATTATTGTTACAAGAAACTGGATCATAGTTTCAAAGTAGTGACCAGACTAGAAACAGAAATTGGAATTTTAAATGAAAGAGTAACAGAAGTGAAAGAAAAAATGGATGAAAGTACGGAAAGAGTGGTTAAAGTGGCAAATAATTAATTTAATGGGTTACAGAAAAAGCAAAAATATTGGAAAAGATGGATTCTTTAGTAAACGTTACTGGATGTAACAATGTTAAAATAGTGGGACTCAAAGAGGGAATGGAGGGGGTAAATCTCATCTGCTTCTTTCAAGAATGGTTACCAAATGTCTTAGGAATATAAACTGCTGGAGCAAAGAAAGAAATTGAGAGAATATATAGATCTCCTTATCCATATTCAGGAATGAATAAAAAAACCACGCTCTATATTAATGAGATGTATGAAATTTAATGATTGTGAAAAAATATGAAAAGCTGCTCAAAAAAGATGAAGGAGAGAGAAGGAAAACCACAGGAAGTTGAAGGCGAGAAAATATTTTCTTATCCTGAGGTAACTGCTGTGCTAATATTGCACAGAAAAGAATTTAATCCACTGAAGAGCACCCTTTGGAAAAAAGGTTACAAATTTGTGCTGCGTCAACCAGCCAATTTGAAAATCGTGATATGCCAATTGGATAAAATAAGTTTTTTACTGATACTGAAACAGCAAAGAATTTTGTGAACAAATTAGCAACTTTGAAGCAATTGAAATAAAATGAGAGAACTTCTTTAAACTTGATTCTTTAAATCTGAATTATGATCCTATTTCTTCTTGTGTATCTGTATTTGTTTAATATTAATCCTTTTGATAAAAAAAAGAGTTTAAAATATTTTGAAACTGTTTTGCCTGGAAGTTTAGGAGGTTAGCCTCTGGAATCCATACATAAGTGTTTGTTAATGAGTTTTCTCACAACCCGTAAAATAGATGGGGGGGGGGGGTGTAATTTTGCAATTACACTAAAGGGAAAGTTTCTCACTTTTTTCCTTATTTTATATTTTTTTCTTGAGATTTCCAACTTTTTGGGGGGAAAAGTATTGTTGATATTGGATCCTATATGTTTGAGAGAAGTGAAATTGGTTTCTGAAAGGCATGTGGTGTTGGGGGATAGAAGGAAAGGTGTGAAACAAATATAATAATAATAAGGATTTTCTCTCGTGTGGAATATGACTAAAGATTTTAAGTAATGTTACAAATTCTGTGTTACTTTTCTATATTTTTGAAATTCACACTGATATTTTTTATATCTGTTAAAAAGGGAACAAGATCACTTTTGTTTTGATACTAGTCCTAAGATCTTTTTCTATTCTTAATAATAATATTTATTTTTCTGTAGTGTTGTTATTAGTGGGCCCTATTTTGAGAGAAGTGAAATGACTTTTGAAAGGAGTGAGGATTGGGGGCTGGGTGGGAGGGGTGGGGAAGTGGGTGGGTAGGATAGATTTGAGTTTTAAAGTCAACATGAAATATAGTTTTTATGTCTATACTGTACAATGAATTTTGAATATGACTTAAACATTTCAAAATAAAATTAAAAAAAAAACCAAGTGTTGTTGGGCATGGCAGTCATCCAACATGTCTCTCAGGGCCTGTCCAAAAAATTTCCCAAGCTACACATCTCCAACAATTTAGCAATTTGGCAAAATATTTGGCTCATCATTTCATTTGTCTTTTGGCTTTTGGGTGTAGAATTGTATCTTTCTGTGATCACCACTGGTTTTGGGGACAGATGCTCTCCAACCAAGTCACATAACTCTTCATAAGACTTGGTATTTGGTTTTGCCAGTGCCAATAGGGTCTTGATCGGACTGTATGTTCTGCTCCCCACTTTGCTTAAAAACAGGTTTCTATATCCCTCACATCATGGGGCAATGCACTATATATTGAACCTGTCCACATAGACATAGAATTACAAACACCGCAACCTCCAAAAACAGGCACTTTTTTCGGTAGATGCCATCTGCTCATCAAAGATGAAGTTTGGCACAAACATAACCTGACATGACCCTGCCTCAACTTCCGTGTATCCTGACACATTCCATTACTTTATAAATGCCTCTGAATCACCTATATTGATAAATGTCCAGCGTCGCAGCACTTTCACTCGACCCGACGGTGGCTCAATGGCCGTCATTGCTACCCATAAACCCCCTCCCTCCAGGCAGCTGAATTTGCTGTAGCAGCACCAGCGCAGTGTAACCCAGAAGGGGGGTGTTCTCTTGGCACTGGTACAGTGGGGGGCAGGGGGACAGAAAGTGATGGCAACATGACTCGATTAGGTGAAGGGGAGAGACAGCAGCGTGACTCAGTCGAGTGAGGGGGGAGAGGTAGCAGTGTGACTTGGATGGGCGAGAAGGTGAGAGTGCTGGCAGTGTGATTCAGTCAGGTGAGCAGGAGAGACAGCAGCACAACTTGGGCAGGGGTGAGGGGTGGAGGGTGGAGATGGCAGCACGACTTGGGTGTGCTTAAAGGGATGGAAATCAAAATGATTCTGAAATCCAGAAGATTCCAAACAATGTCAGGCATCTGGTCCCGATGATCCTGGATGATTCTAGTTACCGAATTATAGGAAGGATATCAACAAGGTAGAAAGAGAGCAGAGAAGGTCTATGAAAATGTTACCTGGGTTTCAGTACCTAGATTAAAAAGAAAGATTGAGCAAATTAGATCTTTATTCTTTGGAGCATAGAAGGTTGAGAGGGGATGTATTTAAGATTATGAGACGTTTAGATAGAGTTGATGTGGCTAGGCTTGATGTGGCTAGGCTTTGCCAATTGAGAGTAGGAGAGATTGAAACAAGAGGTCATGAGTTAAGAGTTAAAGGGCAAAAGTTTAGAAGCAACAGGAGGGGGAACTTCTTTGCTCAGAGAATGGTGGCTGTATGGAATGAGCTTCCGAGAGAAGTAGTGGCAGCAGATTCAATTTTGTCATTCAAGGAAAAATTGGATAGGTATATGGATAGGAGGAGAATGGAAGGGTATGGGCAGGGTAGAGGTAGGTTGGACTAGAGGAGAGAACATAGTTCAGTGTGGACTAGAAGGGCCAAAATTTCCGTGCTGTAATTGTTAAATGGTTATATGGTTATAAAAGATTAGTCACCTGTACTAGTTTTCCATTTCTTTATATTCTCCAAATTGTCCTTCCATCATTTTAACTATTTATTATTCAGTAACAAAGTAAATCCAGAATTTATTCTCATTTCCTTTTGTCATCTTTCTCTTGAGTTTCTTCCCTTTAACTTTCTTTCTGCAGCCGAGGATGCGCTTCCTTCTCGCTGTAGCTCAATTTGTTCCTTTTTTTCACTCAACTTCCACCTCCACCCGAGATCCTGTTGATCCCTTCATCTGGAGCTTATCCTCATTGCTACTTCGTCGGGTATTTTCCCTTTGAAAATAACATTAATTGAGGCAGACTTTACTTGTGTCTTTATTCATTTGAAGATGGCACCATGTACATGACGTCACGCATGCATGCACATTCCCACAACACTCCGCATACCTGACGTCACTCATGCATGCGCATTCCCACAAAACTCTGCGTACCTGACGTCACACATGCATGCATGTTCCCATAACAAAAACGATCAAATATCCTGATGTTATTTGTGGTATTTTTCCCCTGCCAGCCACTGCCCCCACCCCAACATCCACTTCCGTATTTAATATGCGGCTGCTGTTAAATTCCCCACTAGTTAAAATTGCCCATTTGTTTAATTTGGCTGTTTTTTTTACAGAGGTGCCGAACCAGCACTCCGGCAGCTCTGCATCCCTGGTACGGAGGATCAATTCTTGGCTTGAGGAATATTGTGGGAGGGTAGCTTCAGATTTTAAGGAAATTGGGACTGAATCTAAGAGATAAAAACAAACTGCATCTCAATGGGCTGTGATCAATGTCTTACCAGGGAGGTCCATTATTTGATTAGGGAGGTTTAAACTAAATTGGAAACTAAAGAACATCAACATAAAGGAGTTAAATGGGGGAATCATATACATAAAGGAGTGACAGTGTTGGATTGTACCTGAGGAGGAAGTGGTATTATATTTGATAGGAGCAGGGAACGCAAAGACACACTTTGGAAGCATACATGTGAATGTCCAAATGTGGTTAATAAGGATGGTGAGATCCAACCTGTCAAAGGTTTAATCAGCATATGAATTAATGGCAAAAATAGACACATGATTGAACAACAATGAGGCTTTGAGCTAAATATTCACAGATACGGAGTGCTTAGAAATAATTGGAAGGAAAACAGTGGAGATGGGGTGACAGCACTTTTCAGGAGTGGCATTTAGAAAGAGATGGTTCTTGAGGGAACAAAATCTACTTAGTTAACATTCAGAAGCAAAAATGAGATGATGGCACCAAGAAGAGAATTTTTCAGGCCTCAAAATATTACGTTACAGATAGAGAAACAAATTTAAGAACGAATTACAGATACGTACAAGAAGTATGCACCTACCACCTGTTTTGGTAAAATCTGTAAATGTAGCCACAAACCCATCTATTCCATAATCCAAATCATTTCTGTACAACAAAAAAACATTTACCCCCTGCAAAACAGCGCTGGTAACCAGTAGCCAACCAGAATAGGATCTCTTTATTCTTACTCTCTTTCCTGCCAATCAGCCAATGCTCCACCCATGCTAGTATCTTTCCTGTATTTCCACAGTTTCTCATTTTATGAAGCAGCCTCATGTGCGGCCTAAGGTCTTCTGGGATTTCAAATATACAGAACTACATTCACTGCATCTCCCTTGTTTAGCCTGCTTCTGGTTTCCTCAAAAAGTTTCAGGAGGTTTGTTAGGCAAGATTTTCCCTTAAGGAAACCATACTGACTTTGGCCTATCTTGTCATGCACTTTCAGGACTCCAACAATTTCCCAATCCTGGTGTTAGGGAAACAGGTCTAAAATTTTTTTTTCTGTTGCCCCCTTCCATTTATAAATAACATAGTGACTTTTGCAATTTCTCTGTCTTCTGGAACCATGCCAGAATCTATTGATTTTTGGAAGATCATTGGCAACATCCCCACAGTCTCTATATCTACTTCTTTCAGAACCTGAGGGTGTATTCCATCTGCTCCAGGAGACTTATCAATGCTTAGACCATTCAGCGCCCCCAAGCATCTTCTCTTTCATGACTATGAATGCACTCATCTCTCTTCCCTGACACCATAGAAAGTTGGATACACTGCTAATGTCTTTTACGATGAAGAACGATACAAAATACACATTCAGTTCCTCAGTCATCTCCTTGACTCCCATTACAATTTCTCCAGCATCATTTTCTATCTTTCCTATATATATATATATATATATATATATATATAGACCCTTGCCTATTTTTTTTTCACTCTTAATATACTTAAATAAGCTTTTAGTATCATTTTTGATATTATTTGATAGTTCCCTTTCGCAGTTCATCTTTTCCTTATAATGACATTCCTACTTGTTTTCTGCATGTTTTAAAACCTCCCCAGTTCTGTGTCTTCCACTAATGTTTGCTTCCTTGCATGCCTTTTCTTTTGCTTTTACTTTGGGTTTGACTTCTCTTATCTGGCACTGGTGTGCCAACTTTCAATTCAAATGTTTTTTTTTTAATCTTTTGGAATATACTTGTCCTGCACCTTCCTTACTTCTTGCAGAAACTCCAGCCATTGTTGCTGTGCCATCCTCTTTGTGTCTAATGGGCCTTTCCAACTAACTTTGGCCAGTTCCTTTCTCACACCTCTGTAGTCCCCTTTATTCCACCAGTATACTGACACATATAACCATATAACCATTTACAGAGCGGAAACAGGCCATGTTGGCCTTTCGAGTCCGCACCGGTTCACTGATTTTGTGCGCCCTCTTCAGGCATTGGTCCCGGTGGATCTTCATTCAATAACGATGGGTGAATTCAATGCAGGTGGTATAAATTTGTTACGTAAAATAATTACACTGGGAAAAAAAAACGAATAGATTCAGAGAAACAGATGAATATAAGGACAGACTATGCCTGGGAGAAATTACTTGTTTAAAAAATGCATTAAATTGCAAATTGGGAAACATAAAAATATTTTGTGACCTTCATATATCCAAATATATGGGTTATTTGCTTTAAGCTTGTAGCCTCAGGAAACAGGAGAACATGTTTTAGCAGCAAAATTGTTCTGAGTACGTTTTATGAAAGATTGGATTTTAATTTCTCCCTCTCAAACTGCGGCATGAATTCCATCATATGATCACTGCTCCTAAGAGTTCTCTGACCTTCAGCTCCCTCATCAACTCTGGTTCATGACACAACCTTGTTTTTCCAATCAACCGTATATATTGAAATCCTCCATAACTATTGTAAAATTGTCTTTTTGCATGCCTTCTCTATCACCCTCTGCAGTTTGCACGCCATATCCTGGCAACTGTTTGGAGGCCTGTATGCAACTCCCATCAGCACGTTTTTATTCTTACAGTTTCTTATTTCTACCCACAGGGATTCTATATCTTCTGATCCAATGTCTCCTCTGTCCAGAGCTTTCAATCCATTTTTAACCAGCAGAACTTCCTGTCCTTCTGATACTCTGTGTATCCTTGGATATTTAGTTCCTAGCTGTGGTCTTCTTTCAGCCACCACACAGTAATGGCCATAAATGTCATACCTGCCAACTTCCAACTGCACTACAAGATCATCAACCTCATTTCTTATACAGTGGATATTTAAATACAAGACCTTCAGTGCTGTATTCCAATGTACACCAAATAAAATCCTTAATCTTACACTTACAATTTTGCCCTATTGACTGCCTCTCCTTCCTCACAATTTCACTACACAGTGTATCTACTTGTGTATCTTCTACCCTACTCACTGCTCTCTAATTCTGGTTCCCATCTCCCTGCCACACTAGTATAAACCCTCTTCAACAGCTTTAGCAAACCTGCCTTCCAGATATTAGTTGCTCTCCTGTTCACATGCAACTTGTTCTTTTTCTGTAGGTCATACCTTGCCCAGAAGAAATCTGAATAATCCACGAATGTGGACCCCTTCCCCCTACATTAACTCTTCAGTCACACATTCATCTGCTAGTCTTCCTATTCCTGCCCACACTGGTGCAAGGCACATGCAGCAATACCAGTCTTGAGGTCATCCTTTTTTTTTAGCTTAATTCCTAATATTCCCCCTTCAGGATTTCATCCCTTTTCTTATCAATGTCATTGGTACCAAGATGGACCCTGACATCTGGGTGTTCAGCCTTCAGTTTAAGAATACTGAAGATAGGCGATGTATCTGGCCCTGGAGCCTCGATCTTGTTCACAGAACCTCCTGTTTATTCCCCATTTACTATCGCTCCCCTCTTCTCTTCTCTCCCTTCTGAAGGATTAAGACAATGTGCCAGAGACCTGACTACTAGGGCTTTCTATTGCAGATTGTATCCAAAACAGTATACTTATTGTTGAAGGGAATGGTGTCCTGTGCTGACTTTCTACTCCCCTCCCCTCTCCTAACAGTCACCCAGATATCCCATCCCCTCTCCTAACAGTCACCCAGATATCCCCTCCCCTCTCCTAACAGTCACCCAGATATCCCCTCCCCTCTCCTAACAGTCACCCAGATATCCCCTCCCCTCTCCTAACAGTCACCCAGATATCCCCTCCCCTCTCCTAACAGTCACCCAGATATCCCCTCCCCTCTCCTAACAGTCACCCAGATATCCATTTGCGTAAACAGCCGCGCAGGCGAGTGGAGTATGGACAGGGTCCGCAGGTATAACCCACAGGCCGCATAGATGGAGCAATATCCTCAATATCCGGTGAAAATTGATGAAGGAGTTTCAAGGAGATGTTTGACATCTGAAATGCTTCTTTTTATGGGAGAAAAATAAGTGGCGCCCCTTCAAGTCGGAACATTTGATCAAGACGATTCATTTTCTCCCACTGATAACGGGTCGCCCCGCTGAATTTTTAGGTTTTTTTGGCTCCGGATTCCAACAGATCCAATCTTGCAGGTCTTCAATTTTTTTTTAAACCAGTGTTTGACGAATACGTCCGACGAAGCCAATTCTTGACTCCCCTAGTTTCTGCCTTATGAATTCAACAAACATAGGGTTACATATTTGATTCTTAACGATACAATTCATGATTTGGTTACTTGCATCTCTGACCCTCATTATGCAAACTAATTACAGGGATAGTTGCAACACTTCCTTAGTGGTTACCTTCCCATGCCATTATTTTCACAAGTTCCCGGATCTGTTGAGCACCTGGAAGCACAGGTGGGCTTTTGGAATGGACTGGCCGCCCGGCGGTGCACGTCACTCTGCCCGTCCTCACTCTGCACTCCTCTCAGGCGGACTCTCGCGCCCTCCACTGGCAGTAACCTTGTGCATTGAAGGGTCTGCGTGACCGTCAGTGCGCAATCGGCGAGCCTGGAAGACCGAACCCGTCGTCAAGGGAGTTCCAGTGGGAATCCTGGGCTCCGATGTGGGTCGATTTCACCCAGCCTTTACGAAAAGTAACGTCGATTGTGGAACGTTGTCATTGCAGCTGATATTTCACCACAGGTAGGAAGCCGCTGCGAAGTTTTAACTGTTAAAGAGGGATGGAAGTCAAGCGTTTACAAATAGAAGGAAAGCAAGAATAAAATTCACAAAACAAAATGATATCGAAGAATTGCAAAAAAATGTATAACGATGTGCAACGTCTGTCTTAAGATACAACTAAGATACAAAAATGCTGGAGAAGCTCACTCAGCAGGTCTCCTTAGACTCTTTTCTCTGCATCGTTGGTTTTTAATTCGAGATATACAGTTTGTACGTCATCTTCTGCTCATGAATCGACTCTAATAGCTTTTTGAATAGAATTTAGTATTTGTGACTGATAAAAAGGTTCAAATCGGATTTGCAATCTCTTTAACACTGCACATCGCGATGGGAAATAATCCTCAACACCTTATCAACTGTCTGGGGCCTCATCTCATTCTTTTGAAGGATTTGACCCTGCAAAGCACCAGAGTAAACATGATTTCTAAATGGATTCACACATTGTGCATGTCCATTAATTATTTCAGTTCGTATAAAAATCACCGCGAGCTGACAATAAGCCATTGCCAAGTTTACATCATTAGTCCAGAATTCACAGACTTTGTGATGAGTGTTGCTCAACTGCAGGGCAGAAAAGTTGGTTTCCATCCGGAATTCTTTCATTGGAAAATGCCAGATTAAACAAACCAATTGCGTGAAGGTCAGAATGTCACGGTTCTGGGAAGCAGCCGCAGGAATATCCCCTTTTCTTCCCCTGAAATGTGCCATGGTCAGCGAAGTAATTCTCTTATCGGTGCTCACTTAAACTCTCGACTTTATAGTGGCTGCTCTCTCTTAACCTAGCCCCGCTTTGTGAGCACATTCACAAAACATTTTGCAAACACAGGTAAATCGACATGAGGCAACATTATGTAATGTGGGCAATGTGTATTATAAATATTGCTAATTTTGTGAGGTTTGACGGTCTTCAGTCGACTAGCTTTATCTAGACATTACCTATAACTTGCCCTTTTTTTCTGGTGCTTCTTGCAACTTGTCTACTTCTGGCTGATCTACCTATCTATCGAGGACATTTTGGTGTTCGATCTGCTGTTTTTCGACAAATTAGAATAGTTATTGTAATGTTTCATTTCGGCCCATTGATTAGACAGGCGATCTGCTTTTTCTGTCACCGTGAGATGGGAGAGTCACAGATTAGAACTGATTTTACTCAGCGTCTGGGAATTGCGCGAGGCCTACCAGCCTAGGTACAAATGTAGGTGTGGTTAGATCAAGCAATGGGTTGAGGCAAAAGTGAAGCATTGAGCCACACAATGATTGACATCCTTTTGAGACAAAGCTAGCGCATATTTATGCACATACTGCCTTTGGTTAAGGGTTGAAATTCAACTCAGAACCTGCTTCAAAACTGCATCGAGAACAGCAGAGTGAGTTATCTCAATGCTATTGTCCAGTATCAGTGCTTTGAGAGGTTGGTCATGGCCTGAATTAAGGTCTGGACCCACTGCAATTTGCCCTACTGTCACAGTCACTCCAGAGCAGACACAATATCACTGGCTCTCCACTCAACTCTGGATCACCTCAAAAGCAACAACTCAGACATTCTGCTGCTCTTCATAGTCTACAGCTCAACCTTCAACACCATTATTTCCTTAGTGCTGGTCAACAAGCTCCGAACCCTGGGCCTCTGGATCCTTGACTTCCTCACTGGAAGAACACAGTTACTTAAGAGAGTGGATGAACAGAGGGATTTTGTGATTCAAATTCATACATCCCTCAGGGTTGCCACACAGGTTGATAGGATAATTAAGAAGGCCTATGGGATGATGGGCTTCATTAATTATTTCTAATTAGAAATAATGTCTCCTCCTCACTGACTATCAGCACAGGTGCACTGCACTGATCGCACTGCTCAACCCACTATACATCCTTGACTATGTTGCGAGACGCAATTCCAATGCTATCTACAAATTTGCAAATGATATCACGATTGTCAGTAGAATCATAAATGGCAATGAGGAATTGTGCAAGAGGGAGATAGATCAACTAGTTAAATGGTGTCACAACAATAACTCAACATTAGCAAAACCAAGGAGATGATTGTGGACTTCAGGAGGAGAGGGTCAAGAACTTCAAATTTCTGGGTGTCAACATCTCTGAGGATCTGTCCTGGATCCTCTATGTGGATGCAATCACAAAGAAAGCTCGCCAGGAGTTATACTTTAAGAGGAGTTTGAGTTGATTTGATATGTCACGAAAGACTCAAAAACCTACAGGTGCCCCATGGAGAGGATTCTGGCTGGTTGCATCACTGTCTGGTATGGAGGCGCCAATGCTGAAGTCAAGAAAAAAAGCTCCAGAGGGTTGTTCACAGAGCCTGTAACATCACAGGCACCAGACTTCACTCATCGAGGACATCTACTGTGTCTTAAGAAAGCAGCTTCAATCCTCAAAGAGCACCACCACCCAGGCCATGCTCTCTTCACTCTGTTATTCATTGAGAAAAAGGTACAGGAGCCTGAAGACAAGGACTCAGTTGTCCAAGGAGAGCTTCTTCTCCACTGCCATCAGATTTGCTGAATGAACAATGAACCATGAACACTGCCTTACTTTGACTTTTTCTCCCACTATTTTAAAATTTATTTTGTAGGGTGGTTTATATAAATGTTTGTACTGGTGACGCTGCCACAAAACAATACATTTCACGACATGTTTGTGGCAATAAATTCTGATTCCGAAAATGAACAATTCCAAGGAAAGGGTCACAACCCTTTAAATGTTTATCTTTGCGAACATTTAAATATTTCAGTCAGCATCTAAATGCTTTCCAACATCCAAGCATGACAACGTTTTTCACTTGTCGAAGTACCAGCAGAAATATAAAAACTGCTTTTGGCATTTGGTTTTCATAATCAATTATTTTGTGACGTTGGTCGAAGGGTCACTATACAACCGTACATAATACTTTGACTGACATACTAGCCTGTGCAATTGACCAGCAAAATTGCTGCCCGTGAGCAGTCAGCAATTGAGACAGGTGCAAATAAAGCATTGACGTACAGATTCCACACTCATTTATTTGATGAGGCCAATGTTTGAATTATATGATGCTAATTGTTTTCTCATTTCCTTTAGTTAGAATATGAATGATGCAAGTATGTTTAGAATAATTTTCATTGGTCTTGAAAATATTTAATCCTTGCAAAAAGTCATCCCTGGAAATGATCACTGGCTCTCTAAAGCAGCCATTCTCAACTGTTTAGGCTATGGGCCCCTTGGGATCTGCTCAGTGTTTATGAACCCCCTTCCTTGTGAAGCAGTCAAGTTTGTATTTTTCTGTACCTCTCCTACCAATGACATTAAAAAACACAAATATTTGTTACGTGAGGTGAAAAGAAAACAAGGCTTTAACTTTGAGTGTAACAACTGGGGCTTGTGATTCCAGAACAAACCAATAAATAGGAAATCATTATTATGTAGGAATGAAGAAACATGAACATGCAAACTATTGGAGAGGATTCTTATAGATTAGATGCATGAACATTTGGAGAATTAACAGAATACTCAAGGATAGTCAGCATGGCTTTGTGAAGGGAAGGTTGTGCCTCATGAGCCTAATTGAGTTTTTGGAGAAAGTAACAAATGAAATTGATGAGGGTAGGGCAGTAGATGTGGTCCATATGGATTTTAGCAAGGCATTTGACAAGGTCCCCCATAACAGACTCATCCAGAAAATTATAAGGCATAGGATCAGTGGAACCTTGGCTGTGTGGATAAAAAATTGGCTTGCAGGAAGAAAGCAGAAAGTAGTAGTAAAAGGATAGCATTCTGCTTGGAGGTCAGTGGCTATTGGTGTGCTGGAAGGATGTGTTCTGGGACCTCTGCTCTTTGTAAATTTTTATAAAATGACCTGGATGAAAAGGAGGAAGGATGGGCTGGTAAGTTTGTAGATGACATGAAGGTTAGAGGAGTTGTCAAAGGTTGTTAAAGATTACAAGAGGATATAGACAGGATACAGAGTTTGGCAGAAAAGTGGCAGATGGAGTTCAATCTGGATAAGAGTGAGGTGAATGCATTTTGGAAGGACAAACTAGAAGGCTGAGTACAGGGTTAATGGTCAGTTACTTAAGAGAGTGAATGAACAGAGGGACCTTGCGGTTCAAATCCATACATCCCTCAAGGTTGCCACACAGGTTGATAGGATAATTAAGAAGGCCTATGAGATGATGGGCTTCATTAATAGGGGACTGAGTTCATGAGTAGAGAAGTTATGTTGCATCTCTACAAATCTCTAATGAGACCACCTTTTGAGTATTATGTTCAGTTCTGGTCACCTCATTATAGGAAGGATGTGGAAGTATGGAGGGAGTGCAGAGGAGATTTATCAGGATGTTGCCTGGATTCGGAAACAAGACTTATGAGGCAAGGTTAATAGAACTGGGACTTTTCCCTTTGGAGTGTTGTAGGATGAGGGGAGACTGGTTAGAGGTCTACCAAATTATGCAAGGCATAGATAGGGTGGACAGCCTGCAGCTGTTTCCCAGGGTAGGAATAGCAAACACCAGAGGACATGAGTACAAAGTGAAGGGAGGAAGTTTAGGGGAGACATCAGGAATATGTTTTTTTTACACAGAGAGTTGTGGGTGCCTGGAATGCCCTGCCAGGAATGGTGATGGAGGCTGAAACATTTGCGGCATTTAAGAGACTCTTAGACACATGGATGAAAGAAAACTAAAGGATTAAGGGATAGGATGGGGGTTAGTACTTTTTTACAAGGAATATTGCAGGCGCCTCAGATTGAAGAGACTGCCATCCGTGCGGTACCGGATGTAAACAGCGTCTTCATTGTTGGGGTCTTTCATGGCTTGGTTCAGCATCATGCTGAAGAAGATTGAAAAGAGGGTTGGTGCGAGAACACAGCCTTGCTTCACGCCATTGTTAATGGAGAAGGGTTCAGAGAGCTCATTGCTGTATCTGACCCGACCTTGTTGGTTTTCGTGCAGTTGGATAATCATGTTGAGGAACTTTGGGGGACATCCGATGCGCTCTAGTATTTGCCAAAGCCCTTTCCTGCTCACGGTGTCGAAGGCTTTGGTGAGGTCAACAAAGGTGATGTAGAGTCCTTTGTTTTGTTCTCTACACTTTTCTTGGAGCTGTCTGAGGGCAAAGACCATGTGAACTACTCTTTGCAGATGATGCCGCTTTAGTTGCCCATTCAGAGCCAGCTCTTCAGCGCTTGACGTCCTGCTTTGCGGAAACTGCCAAAATGTTTGGCCTGGAAGTCAGCCTGAAGAAAACTGAGGTCCTCCATCAGCCAGCTCCCCACCATGACTACCAGCCCCCCCACATCTCCATCGGGCACACAAAACTCAAAACGGTCAACCAGTTTACCTATCTCGGCTGCACCATTTCATCAGATGCAAGGATCGACAATGAGATAGACAACAGACTCGCCAAGGCAAATAGCGCCTTTGGAAGACTACACAAAAGAGTCTGGAAAAACAACCAACTGAAAAACCTCACAAAGATAAGCGTATACAGAGCCGTTGTCATACCCACACTCCTGTTCGGCTCCGAATCATGGGTCCTCTACCGGCACCACCTACGGCTCCTAGAACGCTTCCACCAGCGTTGTCTCCGCTCCATCCTCAACATCCATTGGAGCGCTCACACCCCTAACGTCGAGGTACTCGAGATGGCAGAGGTCGACAGCATCGAGTCCACGCTGCTGAAGATCCAGCTGCGCTGGATGGGTCACGTCTCCAGAATGGAGGACCATCGCCTTCCCAAGATCGTATTATATGGCGAGCTCTCCACTGGCCACCGTGACAGAGGTGCACCAAAGAAAAGGTACAAGGACTGCCTAAAGAAATCTCTTGGTGCCTGCCACATTGACCACCGCCAGTGGGCTGATAACGCCTCAAACCGTGCATCTTGGCGCCTCACAGTTTGGCGGGCAGCAGCCTCCTTTGAAGAAGACCGCAGAGCCCACCTCACTGACAAAAGGCAAAGGAGGAAAAACCCAACACCCAACCCCAACCAAAAAATTTTCCCTTGCAACTGCTGCAATCGTGTCTGCCTGTCCCGCATCGGACTGGTCAGCCACAAACGAGCCTGCAGCTGACGTGGACTTTTTACCCCCTCCATAAATCTTCGTCCGCGAAGCCAAGCCAAAGAAAGACAAGGAATATATGGGTAGGTAGAACATCGACGGCCAAAGGAGACGATTCATGCTTTAAACCACCTTTTGTAGGAAATGGCAGTTCATTTTCCTCTGCCCAATAGGAGATACTCCATGTAGAAGTGGGCGAGGATAGTAGCTTTTACACTTGAACGAGATTTCATTTCTACTTCTTGGATTATTTTTATTGATTATCCCAAATGCACAGGCCAAATCAAGTTGCAGCACATCTGCAGGTGCCTAAAAATATTGCCTGAATAATGAATTTGTAAAATATGGTAATAGTTGGAGAGAGGTAGATTGAACTTGTTAATGTTAAACACTTGGCTTGTGCGGTCAATCACAGTAAAATTAGATAGGTCAAGTGGGATATGACCGTACCTCATTCTTCAGTTAATTAATAGAATGATAACAATTCTGGTCTATTCTGATATTCTTTGACATCAAAACACTTCGCATTTTGAAGAAACGAGTATTTCATTCGCGTGTGTGGACGCTTTTGTGGTAGAAATGCGATAGGAGGTCTCAGACGATTTGTTGAATGGGGCGTGGTGGAGTTTACCTCTGAGAAATGATTAAGCAGACTGGAGAATCCAGAGCTTCTAGAGTTCTAATCATCTCGCTTGACTGAGTCGACCCTCAGATGATTATTTTCCTTAGATAGGCTCTCCAGAGACTGAAGTCACAATCACAAACCTTTAGGACGGAGATGAGGGCAGTGAATACTCCTGTCCTTTTCCAGGACAGGAGTGGAGTATCCGTTGTTGAGAGGGATGGATAGATCTTGGAACATTTAGGGATTTACACAAGAAGGTGGTGCCGAGAGAAAAATCATCCTTGGTCTTATTGCAGAGCCCAAATGGTTTACTCTTACTTCTATCCCTCGTGTTCTTTGTTCGAATGGAATTTCACCCAATCAAGTTAGTTTCCGGAAAAGGGCTTTGAAAATACAATAAGATGGGCAGCCGGTAGAAGTGGTCCACTGGCGAACGATTTACCGGGGAGAAAATTATTGGGATAATGCATTGGAAATTAGTAAACTCTGTTATTCAGGCTGAAGGCACAATGTGCTCCTACATTTCCGGATACCCGCAAACCCTCAAATAATTTCCAAAACAAATCCTAAGGTTTAAAGTAATCAAACTAAGATTGCACATTGAAGCCAGTTGTGCTCGTTGTTACACGTGGTAAGAGTGTTTGAACATCAACTGGTAAAATCAGGTTTCAGTAATGGGATCAAAAGCCACAGCAAGTTTACATTTAGAGTGAATTCGCTGAACATGCTCTCTCTCTCTCACACACACACTGACTCGGTCCCGAGAGATTACATTTAAAGCATCACGCAAAAATTAATATAGACATTCCCTCCCACCCAAAAGAACAAAAAAACTTTAGCCATCACTCATATGAAATAGAGTAATGATCATTTAGAGACAAATCGCTCTCACTGCGTGGGTCTGTGGTCATATCACAGAGCCTGGACTTTATTAGTGTTCATTGTAAACATATTCAACTTTTGGACAGAAAGAGGCGAATGTTTTATTCAATATTCATCGCATTATGAAACTGAGGAAAGAACTTATCATTGTGACACGTCACTTCTTCGTATGGCATATGGCCAGGGAAGGTGGCATTGAGGTGAAGGGGACCTTCAGTGAACCATCGACGTAAACATATGGTGAGCATTTAAAGTCTTCTATCAGACGCATGGCCTGATAAGAAACAAATAAACAAACAGACCTCTCAATTTGGGAGACTTTTTTTGAACCATCCTACCCTTTAGGACCACACAGATCCACTTAGATTGTCGGGTAGTTTGTTTAATTACCTTTCCCCGGCAGATCACCCCATGCAAGGAAGAGGGCCCATCTGGCCTAATTTAAAGACCTACGTTTGGCTTAAGACACTCAAGGTCTGACGGAGATTTACATGTTGGTATTCGCAAATAACACCCCACTGAGCGAGGCCAGTCTACTAAACTCGAAGCAATCAAATGAGAAGTTACTCGTCTCTCAGATTAGCTGCAAAGTGAGGGAAATTGCCATTCAGGCGAAGAGCTCGTCCTGCAGTCTGTCCCCTCCTCCCGTCAGAATCCAAGATTCGCAAATAAATTCTCACACAAGGGAACTTTTTTTTTGGTAAATGTTTGTTAATGAGCGCCCATTAGAGATAACTCGAATGAGATTGGTAATTACAGTAAGATGGTCAAACGGAGCTGGGGTTATTCCTCATTCTCCAGCGGGTGACATGCTCCGTTCGCTTGGCAGTCGTCCCGCGGATGCACTGAAGCTTCATCAACTGCATGATCATAAACAGGGCATGCTTTGATTTCCGTCCTGTGACACTGGTGGTTGGAATAATATTTGCTTGCTTAAAATGCACATCAAAGCATTTATTTTGAATAAGGTCACCAAACAAACGGAAAAGAAAATCCAAGTAATCACTGGATTCTGGATTGTGAAGTGCTGTGAAACTAATTGCACCTTTATACTTCAAATAGAGTCCTCAGCCCATTGACCCGCCCATACCTGTAACCGCAATGGTTGTCATTTCAATTTTAGGAATACACATTGAAGTGAAATAAAATTGCACGAGAGTGGTCTGTAAATGAGTGGTCGGCCATCTTCTAAACTATGGGATTGTGCTGGGTGTTTGCGTAAGGAGTCACATCTCGACTGGTTCCATGCACGTTATCGTTGGTTCTCCTTTTGGACCCACGAAGAAAACAATCTACCACAATCGAATGCAATGTTAACAGGTTAAATATAAACGAAGGATCTCGTTTACAGTTTCACTGAAGTGAAGGATAGTTCGTGAATTAGATGGTAGCATAATAATAACAAGTGGGATTTTGTACTATTCCTTCCCATTCACGACTGATGCCAGAGGTTCTGCAGCGGATAAGCGCGTTTGGACCCGAGGAATCTGGTCGAATTTCGCCATAGAGCAAATGGATTCCCCTGGCTTGCCAGCTCCGACCTGACTGGGCCCATTCCAAGTGTAGAGTGGAAGAGGAGTTAAAGTTGGGGAGCTGATGTCAATTGTGCTGATCAAGCGCTGAATGGGCTCGAGAATTCCACGTTGAGCAATGGGACACCGACACTCTGACCCAATCCATGCAAGTCTGTAGTCGTCAGTGATGAGGAGTTACCAATCGGCCAGTGAGGTCTAGAGTGATGAGCTGGGCCATTGGGTGTGGCATTATTCCATCCTATTCCAAACCAATGGGTATGATTTGAGTCGACACCCCAGCGAAATTGTTCGGTGTAAACAGTCCAGCATGGGACGCTTCTTTCTCGCGCCCCAACCCCCTCCTCAGCTAGCACATGCACACTTTACTTGTACTCTGACCTTGATATTTACATCGCCGCGTCAAAGTCCGTGCGTGACCAGTTTGTTTCCCAGGGCCAGCAAAAGTTTTCAAAATAACTCCGCCTCTCCAGCTCAGCACACCCATGCAAGTGCCCGAGGCTTGTTAGAGTCGGGTAACCACCGTCTAATTCTCAGCACTGTGGCTCAGCGGCATCAATCGATGGTCAACAATGCTAGAATTGTGACAATTAAGCGAACGAGGAGCAAACGTGTGTTCATGAAGAGAAAAGGCGGAAGGAGGGCGAGAACAACATGACAAAGGGAAGGGAGATAGACGGGGATAAAAAGTAGTGACAAGAGGGTGAAATGCAAAGGTGACCATGCAAATGTTGAGCCCACCCCCCCCCCCCCCACCGGGAATTGAACAGTTTTTTTTCCCCCACGCCACCCCTTTATAACAGGCTCTTGTTTCCATCTGAAAGGTTCAAGTGTCCCGGCACGGTGCCTTTGAGGGCAACGCCGTATTCTCGAGCACCCGCAAACAAGGGACTGCCCGGGCTGGCGTTGCCTCCCAACGATTTCCTAAAACACATGTGGAAGTAATAGTTCGCCTGTAGCTTCACCGCACTGAAGATATATTACTTCAGCGAGCGGCTGGAGGCAAGATGAGGAACAGCACGAAGCAACCCCCCCCCCCCCCCAAGAACTATCGTCCGACACACGGGTACAACTCCTGGGCTTGTTCAATACTCACCCCCCCCCCCTCCAAACTCCCAGAAGTCTCGCGCTGCTTTCTGCCCAAATAATGAAGAGGGCGAAGGGCCGAGCCTTAGAGGCAAACAAACATTTCAGTCACCTAATTCTGCACTCAACAGGCTATGTGGTCAGCGACACCTCCAAGCGTGCAGGCTTTCAGTAGGACAGTGCAAGGGCGCCTCCTTCTTTTAATGATGGGAGTTGCTTCGAGTCGTTCCTCAGAATGAGCATTTCATCGCACAGCAATATGATTATAGTCTTAGGAAACCTGCTCTGCTTTGCAAAATCTTATATCCCCCCCCCCACCCCCGGGGTTTTATAGTGATCGTAAACGTAAAGAAAAAGTATTTTGAACTGCTTTCTCTCCCGCTACAAAAAAAGCGTCCAGTTCTCCTCAGGTTCACCATAGGTTGGGCTCTGCACATAAAGCTGAGTTGAGTGCAGATTTAGGTGACTGAAATACTTGTTTCCCTCTAAGGGTCGGTCTTTCGCCCTTTCATAACTTCGCAGAGACATCGTCCACATATTTAGGTTTCGCCTGACGTGAAAATCTATACACAAAGACCGGGAAGCAAATCAAAACAGCAAAGCAATTTTCCTCTGCTTCACGTTTTCCTCAGAATGCACATATGGCTACTTTCTGAAGAAGACAGCCCTGGATGTGACTGTACCCTACGTGGAAGAAGAAGCCCAACCTCCACAGTCCGAGGCCAGCAAGACTCCCGGCGCTGACTGAGAGTCGAGACTCTTATTCTGAAGCGGCTACAGGGGTTTCATTTCCTGACATTTATTTACTTAAAGCAAATGATTGGTTTTTTTGGAAGGATGGACTGCAGCATTGAATCAATTACAAGACGCTGTTCTGAGCGCCCATGAACAACCAGGGTCCGATTCCAACGTTAAAACTACATGGTGCCCCCCCCCCCCCCACCCCGTTTTAAGAGGAGTTTGTGGATTTACCCCTCTGCTCAAGGTAAGGTGATGCAAATTTATTAAGGCTACGCTGATTTGTGTTTATCATCACTGATAACGGATTTCGCAAGAAACTTCGCACTCCCGATGCGTGACGGAGCTTGCAGTTTCTCTGTTACCTTCTCCCGCATAGTCACAGTTAAAGGATTATTTTTATTCTGAGAGATTGCGATGGATATTCTCGGAAGATTGTTATTTCTGTCTTAAAAAAAGTGTGCGGGAGTGTGTTTTGGACGAGGGCTGAGATTTGAAGTTGAGGTTGGTTGGCATTACGTTATGTTTTTTTTTGCTGTGTTGTCGTTGAGAGGGGGTTGGTGAACGGTTCCCTTGGATGGTGTTGTGTCACGTCAGCCCGCTCGCTGCATTTCACTTGGACACAACTAGTGTTGATGGCTCCAGTGCGCAAATTCTATAATGACAAACACATTGGCGGTGGACGTAGAACCCATCGGCTGCCTGCGTCAGGGATTTAAGGAATTTTGAACAAGATACTAGCTTTTTTTTTCTCCGGGAATATTCTGCTGTCTAGGGATCGAGGGTGGAGGAGGGAGAGATTTTTGGACTGTTCATGAGTCCTGCCATGCGGATGAATCACATAAACAGGAAGGAAAGGAGAACGGTGCCAGAACAGTTTGATCGTCTGTGAGGCAGGCGAGAGACTTGAGCGGGACTTTCGCTGGGCGCAAAGGAAAGGTGGCAGAGGTAGGAAGAGAACAGTGTTCCTTTGGTTATGCCACTCTTTGTCTTGGAGGTTTCTGCTCCCCCCCCTCCCCACCACCACCTTTGGCCAGTTTGCCCTCACATCCCTCTCGCTGCATCTTTTGAGTTCTTGTCCGCGTCCAGCTCCCCATGAAGTAAAGCGTTTTCCTCGCATTTCTGAGGCACTGTCTATTCCTTTGTCCCTTTCTTTTCTCTTCTTTCTACCTCATTTTCTTTTACATTTTCCTTTATTCTGTCCCTCACTCAATTTCTTATCTTTTTCCTCTCGCCCACTGACTTTCTCTCCATCCCCTTCCCCCACTCGCTCTCCCGTACACACACTTCTCTGTTTTACATCTGTAATCTATTATGTTTCCCTTTTTTTAAAAAAAGCTCTGGTCTTTTCTAAGAGGCACGGGACTCGCCGTTCCCCAACACCGCACATCCAGCTAATGCGTCTCCCCCTTTTCTTTCTCGGTGCAATCATCCCTTCTGTCATTCGCTCCCAGCCCTCACCCTCCAACCCCAACATTTTCCCGAATTTTCACACTGCAGATTGAAAAGCAGCAGGCGGGCGGTCACGTAACCATTTGGCCCCGAAGCGATCACAGCTCTTTAACCAAGTGCCAAAACCCAGCGGGAGGAGGGAGGCAGATGTCCTGGGTGGCATTGAAACGGTTAACGTGAGCCAAGACGCTTACAGAAACCGCAGAGAGAGAGTGGGCATCCGAGCTTGGCCGGTAGCTGGCACTTGAAAAAGTGGCGCCTTGCTGTTGCGTTTAGTTATGTAAAGTCTCACACAATGGAGGCCCTGTAAGACAATCTTTTGATAAAACAATTTTATCCCAGGGAATTCTCTTCTATTCGCTTCAGATTAATCCCTTTAATTGACAAATTCGAGGCGACTGTTTTAAACTATTACAAACTCTTTATTTTTGTTAGGTGATTCTATTGGTATGTTGGTATATTCCGCGCAGGGAATTCAATCTTTTATTAACTTGTAGCCGTATCGGGAAAGGTTTCTTGTGCCAATACCAATCGGGCAGTGACGCTGGCCGCTTTTCTCAGATGCAGAGATAGATGTTCAGCACCAACGAGAAAAGCTTATCCCCAACGTTTGCAAGTTGCCAACTCAAATGAGCTCGAGAGGGGTTTCATTAAACAGCCCTCCCTCCTTTTGCAACATAAGAGAGACTTTCGTTGCCCAATCGCATCTCAGCCTCCCAGGGGCTGAGTAAGATTTTTTTGTAACAACGGTCTTGAATCCTGGGGGTGGTGTGGTTCTGGCCCTGTCAGTCTGGATTCAGCTTCCCTTTTTGATAGACTCCAGAGGGTGAACATTAAAAGCTGTTCCCTATGTCTGACTTTTATACAGCAGGAAAGGTAATGCTTTACATTCACAGACTCAAGAAAACTTCATACACATTCTAGTGCACTCATAGGGCCAACCCCGATGACCACACAAACGAATTTTCACTTGAACAGTTTTTGTCAGTCAAGAGTCAAACAAAATTATATAAATTGCTGGATTTCGAATAATAAACCCCAAGTCGTACAAGGCTGTGGTGACCAAAGAAATGAGTGCCATGGATCTTGCAAGATTCATGTAGTCGCTGGCATATTTTTGAATATGATACTTGAATCATACAGAAGGGAACAGGCCCTTCGGCCCATCTTATCTATGCCGACCGTTGAGGGCTGGTCCCATTTGCTTGCATTTGGTCCATATCCATCTTATTCGTTCCTCTCCAAATATGTGGTACCCTGGGTAAAATTAAATTGCCAGCAAACTTGTTTTGCTCTCACAAAACCCACTCAGTTTGAAAAGAAGGGAAATTGGTAAATAATTTAGATGGTTGTTCTATTATTTTTTTTTAACGTGACTACTTGAAAAGCGTTAAATGACTGAATAAATAGGTCGGCAAGTCGTATGCACGATAAGAAAACAATTCTGTTTTCATTAATTCGGATCGAATTATTTATGGAACGCAACATCAGCAAAATATAAATATGAATACAGGGTGTACATGTTATTCTGAGGACGAGCTAGGAATCCATGGCTCCCTCTACACGATCTGTGTGGAATTGCACCCAGTATTTGTTACAGGCAGAAAATTCATGTTGCCACAGACCTCTTGTTCTCCGCTGACAGGGAAGAAATGACAATAACCAGTTTTCTAGAAGTGGCAATTTAATTGACCGAGTTGGTCACAGTCGGTTTAATTTGTAGGGCCAGAGCGCAATTTTACTTGCATTCGGAGAGTGATGTTAACCCTCCGCCACGTTGTTTGCGTCCACACTCTCTCGTTAATCCCGTTGGTATCCTGATTGCACGAGGGTCAGGGGTACATAAAAGACTAGTCGTGGATGTAAACGAAGCCAACTCCAGCTGAAGTGTTGCAGCTGTAAAAGATACAACTTCTGGATTATTGGGGTGACATCGCCTGCTCAAGATTGGCCACTTTTCCCCCCATGTCCACGTGTACATGCGTTCATTCCGCGGAGAATATGGGAATCGCGAATATGGATTTTAATGAGATTGAATGCATTTTAAAAATATAATCGATGTGCTTTGCTGGATTTTGAGGAAATTTAAACAGACTCAGGTGGAAGTTAGATTGCGCCACGTTCTCAGAAAAGGGGCAGTTTTCATAAACACAAATGATTATTACATGTTTACCGTTTTTAGGTTCCCTTCTCGCCATCATTTAACGAACACAGAGTATATTTACATTAAAATAGCCCATTATATTTTCTCCGTAAGCCTATATTTTAAAATGGCTAAATACTTATTGAATCAAAACTAAATTGCAGGATTCAAATCCTGGGAAAGTTTAGACACCAGCGTCTGAGTTAAGTTTAGCCCAGAATTCTGGCTAAGCGTAATTAACATGACTCGCATTTTCAGAAATAGCTGTCTCCAGTTTCTGCTCGTTCGGCTGGGTCTCGGTCGCACCGGTTCGCCGGCACGAACCCGTTTTCCACATATACCAACTTCCAGGAATGGATTCAATTATTTCCAGCCCTCAAATCAAAGAAGATGCTAAACATTGCGTTGGAAGTTTATTTCGTTTGGAAAAACAACATTACGTGAAATTGTTAAATATTAGAATATTAATCTTTAGTTCTCGAACACAATGTGAATATACACTTTGTAGCTTTTCTTCCTTGAATGGGAGTTGATTCGGTTTAGATTTATTTGAATGACTACATGTTCGAATTGTGTGTTCAAAAACACACATACCATACACGATGGGGGGGGGGGGTACAAAATTAAACAGCAATAAAAGTTAACGTGCTACAAAATATAAAATTGTATGGGGATATTGTGTCTGTACAGTGGAGGTGATTGCGTCCTCTGCAAGACTGAATGTTAATAGCCCAGCGACTCCCAGCAGTAAGCTGCCATTCAGTGGAGACACAGCTCCATCTCGTGGACAATCTAAAGAAAACTCTGTGTTTATCCTCCGCTTTGAAACAACTTGGAATATTTTTAACTTAAATAATAAATATATATTCAAAAAAATTAAATCAGCCAATCTGTAAGTAAGTGAGCTGGTTGCAAATTTAGAATAATTGAAACGTCTCCACCTCCATGATTATCAACACAGGAGTGTATATTAAGCTCTACTTAAAATACACCCATGACTGTGTGGCCAGGCTCAATTCCAATGCCATCTACAAGTTTGCCGATGACACCACAGTTGTCAGCAGAATCACAAATGGCAATGAGGAACGTATAAGAGGGAGATAGATCAGCTTATTGAATGGTGTAAGGTCAACAACCTTTTCTCAAAGTCAGCAAAACCAAGGAGATGGTTGTGGAAGTCAGAGGAACATGACCCAGTCCCGATCGAGGGATCAATAATGGGTAGGGTCAAGAACTTCAAATTTCTGGATGTCAACTCTCTGAGGATCTGTCCTGGAAGCCTCCATGTGGTTGCAATCACAAAGAAGGCTTGGCAGCAGCAAAACTTTGTGAGGTATCTGAGGAGATTCTGTGTGTCACTGAAGACTCTCATACATTTCTAGAGTTGTCTCAGGGAGAGCATTCTGGCTGGTTGCATCTCTGCCTGGTATGGAGGTGCAACTCTCAGGGCAAGAATAAACTTCAGAGGGTTGTTAACTCAGCCTGTAATATCACAGGCACCAGACTTCACTCCATCGAGGACATCTACATGAAGATGAGATAGTGTCTTAAATAAGTAACCTCTACCCTCAAAGACCCCCACCACCCAGGCCATGTCCTCTTCACTCTGCTACCATCAGGAAAAAGGTACAGGAGCCTAAAGAAGACCCCTTATGGCACAAGGACAGCTTCTTCCCTTTTCCCATCAGACTCCTGAATAATCAACAAACTTAACTATTTTTTTTTCACAGTAATGTTGTAAGATGGATATAATATGAATGTTTGCCCTATGACGCTGCTACAAAACACCAAAGTTCATGACTTGTTCATGACAATAAATTCTGATTTTGATTCTAATTCTGAAAAGATCCAGCTGCTTCTAGAGTTAATAAATCAATATCAAACCCTTGGTCCCAGATCCTTAATTGTGATTATGGGCTGACTGGTGAGATGAAAGCAAATTTATTGGACCAATAAGATTTGATCAGCAAGTGTTTTCCAGTTTGTTTTAGCACAATTTTTCCTTTGGCACATTAAATATGTTCTCATGCTATACTTGGCTTAGAACTGTCAAACTATTATTCAAAATATTAGAATTTTTGATTTCATAATGAATCAAAATGTACCTTATGATGAAACCAATTTTCCATTGATTCTAATTCTGTTCCAGTTGAATTTTACCTACGTCAGACCCTAATCTATGGGGCAGCAAACAAAATGGATCACAGTGCTTTAAGATGAGAGTGAGAGAGGCTGTGTGTTGAAGAAGATGCACACATATCCTCAGGACACTGGTTATGTTTTGTCTTCCCTATAAGGGCTTGTCCAAGGGTCAGTGTGTTGCCAGATGAAGTAGTGTTGAATGAACAGGGACTTTCTTTGCATTCAAAGATCGTCTGTGAACTGACAACAGATGAGTTTTTGACTCTGAATGTTTACCAGTTGGATTCATACACAATTGTATGTTTTTGGAGGGGGGAGGGAAGGATGAGCAGTTCCAGCTGGTAATTAGGAAAGAGAATGAAATGTAATTCACAATTCCTTTAACTCCTCAGGAGGGGATAATTCCTCTATGCTTTTAGTGAAAGTGGGAAATGGATTAAAACACTTTTTTAGTATTAAGTTCAGATCAGAGGAAATTGGTTAATGGTTCCCCCACTGGCAAGCACTTGAGCTTAAGTCACATTCCTCTACTCCCTTAACACAAAAGGGGACAGTTTTCTCAATTTCTCAATTGACCATTTTCAAAATCTACATTTAAAATTTGTAATGCATCTGGGAAAATAAATCCAAATGCAGTTGCTTTAGAGTGCATTATCTGGAAAAAACCCCCCATAAAGTACACACATTCTGATAGGGATCAAATGTTTATGTTTTCTATCACTGTGGATCAAATCTCCTTTCTTTTTAATAAATTTCACAGAAGTCTGTAAGAGGGTTCTACCTCCTGAAATTTCACATTGAGTGTTTGGGGACATGTGCCCCCATGTACCCCCCCGCCCAACATCAAGGATGGCTGTCAACCCAGTATCATCCTGAGAGGAGGTGCCTTATGCACTTCATGTGCATCAGAAGCATACACCAATTCTTCTTCAGTGACTGTCTCTTAGAATTGAGATACCTTTCAGATAAAGTGACCACAACACTGGGACAAGTATAAATTTAGAAATGCAAGGCTTATACTTTGGTTTTCTATCTTTTGCTCCATCTTTCTGTAAGCTTCTGTAAGAGATGAATTCCTGATCAGACTATTTCTTTACTGGAACTTTCTTATCTTGCCTCTGAGTCACTGAAAACAATGAAAGAAATCACACTAAAAATAGCTTTAAGGATTGTATTTTGTTATTTTCAAGATGGTCAAATGGTCACCGCAGAAGCTCCTTAGATCAGTGCCTGAGGCCCAACCACCTTTGGCTGCTTCATCAATGTCTTCCTTCCATAGAAGGTTAGATCGAGAATATGTGTGATGGTTGCAAAATATACAGTCCCATTTGTGATTCCATTTTAAGTTACAGAAAACCTAAATGACTTTCAGATGTGGATGAAGAAATGGCAAGTGGAATTTTTGCCACAGAAGGGTCAGGTAATGACCATCCCCAAGATGGTGCCCAATCACCAACTCTTGACATTCAATATTATCACAAGTCACCCAGCAGTCACATTGACAAGAAACTTAATTGGATCACTACAGTGAGAGGATGTGTAACTTGTGGTATGACGTCTCCAGACACCCCAAAGCCTTTGCACCATCCACAAGGCACAGATTATGTTGATGATGAAATGCTCTCCACTTACGTGCACGAGTTCAGCTTCAATGGTATTTAATGCTCAAGAAAAAAGCACAACATGAAAATACATGTGGATTGGCAGAGTACTCACCATCTTAAAAATTCATTCCCACCAGTAAAGTAGTGTCATTATTCATCTGGGCCACGGCAGTAATGTCTGTCATTACTTACCTGGGCTATCTGATAGCATCTCACAGATCATCAATTCTATCACGAAGAAGAACAGGTAGTAGTTGGAGGGGAACTCCCCCCACCTGTAGATTACCCATCAATTTGTACCAAGAAATATATTGCAAGTTCGTCGCTGTCAATGGATCTAAATCCTGGAATTTTCTCCCAACAGTATCGTGGGAATACCATCACCAGAAGTACTGCAGCATTTTAAAAAGGCAGATCATCACCAGTTAATTTGGGGCAGGTAATAATGCTGTCCCTTGGCAGTGATGCCCACATCAAAAAATGAATAAAGGAAAAATTCAGTTTTATGTAACTCATGGGGCATTCTTTAATAGTAAATATTGATTGATGCTTTAGCTGAATATCCAGCATTGATTATTGCAATAAAGTGAAACACTTTCTCTGATCTTCATCTTTGTCTGAGACTGTACTCATTTTCTATTTTCTCCCTTCTTAGCGTCAGGTCATTCATGTATTTTCAATTTCTGCTAATAAAGAGGTAATATGAATTACTACAAATATTTAATTAAGTAAATATTGATCAACAAATGAACCTAATGAATGGCTCTATATTCTATGTACTGAAAACAATTCTATCACTTTGGTAAAAGATGATTATTTTATAAACTTCCAGGAACATAACCACAGAAAAACTGGCACTTACAGTGACATTCTGGTGTATACTAAATGAGTGCCACACTGTTAGAGAAAAAGAATTGTTCAAAGTTTTGGGCCCCAGCCCTTCATCAAGGCTGTCTTTCAAGACAAATCTTTTTCCCCCCACTGATGATGTTCGACCAGCTGAGTTCTTCAAGCAAGCTTACTCTGTTTATGTCAGCTGTTCAGTTAAACAACTATACTTTAAAAATATTTTCTGGACTGGAAAGAGCTTAGTCATGTGGTATGTGAAAGATTCAATGTAAATGCAGTTCACTCCTTTTTAATCTTTTAAATGTATGTGCAGTAAAATCCCTAGTATCCGGAACCTATGGGAATTAGAAGATACTGGAAAAATGATTTTGCTGGTTGCTTGAGGTTGCATGTTGCAAGATTGGCAAACTAACCTCTTGGGGGGAGGGGGCGGTATGGGGGAGGCACCAATTTTAAACTTTTGTATTCTTTAGCTACTGTATTTACTTTCTGTGAGTTATTTTTTGCTGGTTGCTTAAATTCCGGATAATGGCGATTTTACAGTATTTTAATTTTTGTGACTGATAATTCCAAAGGATAATAGGCACAGATGTGTTTCTCACCCCTTATGAATTAGGTTTGGCCTTCTATCTCTGTGTATGTATTCACCCTCCAATTTAACACCCCCCTCCCCCACCCTGCTGCACCCAACTATGGCCCTTTACATACACTACCTTGTACACAGAAAGGCTGAACAATAAACAATCTGCTTGAGGAACTCAATTATTTATTCATGCAAATAACATTGCTTATTCACATTTTGTGGGGAGTGATGGCTGCTGGTTCCTTCTGAAGAGAAACCTAATGTATCATTACTCAGTTAATTTTTTTTTACACAGCTGCTGCATTCCAGAAAATTGTTCCCAAAATTCCGGAACAAGGTCTGTGTAAAAGGTCCGATATTTTACCTCCTGGACCCCTAGAGAATTTCACAGAATGCATACAGTCTAAACACAACTGCGGGCGTTCGGCAGCAACAATGGGATCTTATTGATGACACACGATGCTGTACATTGCACGTAGGTTATACATCACGGTCATCGTTGATGCCGTGGAATCCCACGTTGACCGAAAATACTACACCTCAGGGATTTAGTGTAAATGCACAGTGAGATCTGAATTTTGGGCATTCTGGTCATTCCACTGTGAACGGACACACCGGATAAAACCGTCAGTTATATTTAAAAAACCTAAGTGGCATTGCAGGAGTAACTTCAAAAGTGCAATACAGCAGATGCTAGAAATATGAAATAAAAAAGAAAAATCTGGAACTCAGCATCTGTTAGGAGAGAAACAGAGTTAATGTTTCAGGTTTAAACAAAGACAAGCAGGAAGGACTCACCGGGCAGGCAGCATCCATGGAAAGAAAGTCAATGCTTTAGGTCGAGATTCTTTTGCTCAAGATTTCAGCATCTGCAGTTCTTTTGGGAGAAAAGAATGGTTGACATTTTGCGTTGGAGGGGTTCCAACCCAAAACAATGTCAATTCTTTTTCTCCCGCTAACCCCACTCGACCTAGTAGATAATCCAGCAGTTTTTGTTTTGCTCTGGTGTCCAGCATCTGCAGTTTTTCTGGTGTGTCTCCACAGGTCTTGTGGTTTCTTAATGTTTTTGGTTGATGTCCCTTCATTAAATTAAGATAAAGTATGAATTTTAAGTTGTGGACGTAGGAAGATGTGGTGGAGAGAAGAGGAAAGGTGTATGACAGGAGGAGATTGGGGAGATGGGATTTAACAATGGTGGTGACTGAAGCAGGATGGGAAAAGCTCATGATTAATGAAAGCTGTATCAGGGGTTTCAAATTAAAACTGTATTTTCCAGAGGAAGAGAAAGGAGAAAAATCCAAATACAGAATATATCAGAAAGAAGGCTAATTTAGGGATTGATACAAAATATTGAATTCAGTGTTGAATCTGGAAGGCTCTTATTGATAGGTGGTTTGCTGTTCCTCAAGCTGAGCTTCACTTGAATGGGGTGCAAGAGGTCAATGAGAGAAACATTGGGTTCGAGAATTAAAATGGTGGGTAACTGGATGGTTGCAGAATGAACAGAAATGTTCAGTCCTAACATAGTGTCTTGACCTGAAACTTTGACCACCCCTTTGCCTCCACAGATGCTGCTTGAACTGCTGAGTTCTTTCAGCAGGTTGTTTCTGTTCCTGATTCTAGTGCCTGAAGTCTCTGTTTTTTTTAAAGCTGATGATCAGTCAGTGTTGGGTTTCTGTGATGTTCAGGGGATTACACTGTGAGCACTAAGGGCACTAAGTTGGAAGAATTGCAAATGAAACGCTTCCACGTTTCGAAGGATTCTTCAGAGTAGGAAGGGAGGAGGCATGTGTTGCATCTACTGTGGTTGCATAGAAATGTACCATTAGAGAGGGGAATGACCAAGAGTAAATTTATTCAGAGAACAATTTGTTGGATTTGCTGAGGCTTGATGCCAGAAAGTTGAGGCCAAAAAGTGGCTTTGCTAATGTTTACTGGGCCATTTTGCCAAGTAGGTGAAACCTTTGAAGAAGAAAGCAGTAATCTTTTCAAGTGCTTTTGCTGCCTTCAGGCTATGTGGTTAATGGAAGGATTCATAACAGTGTGGGGGAACAGAGGGACCTTGGAGTCTTAGTCCATCGAGCTTTCAAGGTTGCTGTGCAAGTTGATTGGCTGGTAAAGAAGACATGGTGTGTTGGCCTTCATTAGTTGGGGATTGAGTTCTAGAGCTGTGAGGTAATGTTGGAGCTCTAAAAAAAATTTGGTTGTACCTCATGGACTATTCCATTCAGTTCTGGTCACCTCATTAAAGGAAGAATGTAGAAGCTTTAGAGAGGATGCAGAGGAGATTGCCAGGATGTTGCCTGGATTGGAGAACGCGTCCTATGAAGCAAGGATGACTGAGCTAGGGCTTTTCTCTTTGTAAGGATGAGAGGTGACTGTATAGAGTTGTATGAGAATAATCTACTTCTCATGAGAGTAAATTATGGATCCAAATCACTTTCTATGAGAAAATGTTCCCCCTATTTCTCTATTTCATTGTTAATTGTTTTAAATTTTTGGTTGGATATTGATGAACTCAACACAGAAACAATTTATTTTACATACTCTTTCAATATCACCATAACACTTCACTTTAATTTGTTCTGTTCCAAGGAGGTTGATTCCACATCCTCCTGTTTTATTCCTTCTCAAAAATCATTAATCGCTGCAATTATTTATAGTGTGGCAAGGTCCTGATATCATTTCTAAAGCATGGGTATCCAGAGTTGCACCTCTGAGATCAGTCAGAGATCTGTAAAATTTATTATCACCCATGATTTTACTTTTGATCTTCCCACTCATTCACTTCTTAAAAGAACTATAAGCTTCAGTACCATTTTTAAAGATTTTAGTTCATATAACTTGTGGTCTCCCTGGATTTCAAGCCTATCAAAATGTGACCAGAGTAAAATCAGCTCAACTCTGGAAATTGGGAAAACAAGTTAAAATTAATTGCCGATCGAAGCTGATCATTGGATGCAGTGCAATGTTGCACTTATTAAATCTGCGTAGAGGAATGCCCTTGGGAAGAAATGACCATGCCTCACTAGTCCCTATAGCAGGCTACAACCAATGCAGGCTTAGCCAGCATTGACATCATAGTCTGCAAATGGTGGAGTCTTGTGGTTGCAGGAAGAAGTAAAACAAAACATAGGAAGGACATGCTGAAAAGCCAAATTTGTTTTTATATGCTTTTGTGTGCTGCACTCTGCTATCAATTTTTAGTTCAGAATTTCAGAGTTGGGGATGATACTAATCTGCATTGGAAATGTGCATATTGAGAAGCAGGGAGCTGGAGAGAGAAAACACAAAAATGTGTACAGTAAAATGCCATCAGACCAGGTGAATGATCGACATGGAATGCTAAAGAATAACAATCCAGCTCTGAAAGTCTACACTGGCATCCGCTAGGAATGTGGGTGTTCTTGGCACTGTGGATGGAGGGTGTGGGTGTGAGAAAAAGAACGAGTCACCTTGTGAAACTGATCAAAGGAGTTTATTTAGTTTTCAAACCATGGCCGCAGAAGGTATACAATCTTTGCCAGCTGCAGTGTTTAAAATCCCTACAGCGGAGCTCCTGATTGAAGGATTGCTTGGAATGGGCAGTTCTCCCTTTGATTTTCATGTCTGTAGTGTTAAGAGTATCAAATCAGACTGCGGTGTTCCAATGCAATCAGATTTGATTGGAGGCAAAAGACCAAATCAGTGCATGACGATGAAAGTTGAGGCCATAATTTAAAAAGGTAAAGATGTCAGTGCAAACTGTTTTCATATAGCCAGACAGATAAATAATTTCTCAACACCCTCTCACATGTTCATAAAGTTTAGTGAGTTAAAGATTCTCCTATCTTCTTAGAATCTAATTGCTGCAATCGCAAACTGATCATTTCAGTAATTTCTGGAGCGATGCATTTTGTGGTGGGCATCTCTTATAATTGCACTGCTCATCAGCAGAAGTGCAATCTACTGATGACACAGCAATCCCAGTGGGGCATTTGGGACCTCATAAATCAATGACATTTAAGAGTAGAGGAAGAAGCCCCGTGAGCATCAGAAAGGAAGGTACGGCGAATAAGAGTCAAACTAAATACAGAAAGGGAAAAAGAAATGGAAAAGAGAATTGATTGAAAGAGAAAAAAAATATAAAATCTCTGCATATCTAATGCTTTTCTATTAGTAGATAACCATATCAAGTAAATGGCAGCACCTCAGATGGTTGTGATATGGGATAGGGAACTCATGCAGCCAAACACAGGTTCTTAAGTGGATGGATGGTGAAGAGAAGTAACACATCATATTCTTCTCTTCTTTGGCTTGGCTTCGCGGACGAAGATTTATGGAGGGGGTAAAAGTCCACGTCAGCTGCAGGCTCGATTGTGGCTGACAAGTCCGATGCGGGACAGGCAGACACGGTTGCAGGGGAAAATTGGTTGGTTGGGGTTGGGTGTTGGGTTTTTCCTCCTTTGTCTTTTGTCAGTGAGGTGGGCTCTGCGGTCTTCTTCAAAGGAGGTTGCTGCCCGCCGAACTGTGAGGCGCCAAGATGCACGGTTTGAGGCGATATCAGCCCACTGGCGGTGGTCAATGTGGCAGGCACCAAGAGATTTCTTTAGGCAGTCCTTGTACCTCTTCTTTGGTGCACCTCTGTCACGGTGGCCAGTGGAGAGCTCGCCATATAACACGATCTTGGGAAGGCGATGGTCCTCCATTCTGGAGACGTGACCCACCCAGCGCAGCTGGATCTTCAGCAGCGTGGACTCGACAGCATTGAACACATCTTATACATAGTTAGAAACTACTTTAAACTTGCTTTAATAATGTGCAGACTTTCTCTTTTCAGTAATTTTCTACAAACATGGGAATATTTTGGAAGATATTCTTGATTGCGGATTGCTTCTTCCTGGGAGTCTTCAAAGGTAACTCTAAGCTAAAATTCCTTAAATGCTTTTTCTTTATAATACCACTGAAAATATTAATCTGGTGATGAAAATCTTAGCATGAAAGGGATTTGTTACTTGTTGCTTGAGTCAGAATAAATATCTGCGAAATAAGTGAGTTGCCAACCACCTTGCTGCAGATTTTATCACCTTTGTTCTTTTTGTTGGGAACATGGCTAGGGTCTAAAAAAAAGACCAAATTTCAGGAATTGAGACCATTGCTCATGACATCATGTGTCACTGATTGATCCCCTCATCTGGTAATGACTGGGGGTGGGAGATAGTCAGCAGAAGGTGGGGGAGGGATGTGTACAATGTCAAAATAACTGTGTACTTGCAGCTTTCCTTTTTTTTCCTGCCAAGAAATGCCAAACTTCTATTATTCACACACTAGATAGCGTATGGTTCTCAGCAAGAGTCACTGCAAAGGCACATTTAAATGGAAAATTAATTCTGTAATTTAATGCTTGAAATCACCAGATGATTGATAACTTGACTGAGTCACGTGATGTAGAAAGCAATGCACGGATAATTGCAAAGGACTAAAGAGGAATTGAATGGAGTACGGAGAATATTAGAAGGATCTTCACCCAGACAATAGTGATGTACTTCTAATCATTGTGGATGTTAGTCTTATTTAGTATGTTCCTCTTATCAGAACATACAAAAATGATTTAATTTTCCCAATGCATTCATAGTGCTTCAGACATAGGGGCCCAGATTGCATGTTAGGAAATAGCGAACATACTTGCATCCATTTAGATAAAGAAGAAAAATAATATGACATTTTGCACTCAGTACACTTATTTTGAAAATAGTCTGTGTCTTTGTAGCTTGTTTTGTTTCAGTATTTGCTTTTCCTTAGTGAAATTAGTTACTCTAAAATGTAAAAAAATAAATTTAAAATTAAATTATTCTTTGTAATCTGGTGCCGTGACATATTGGTACTGTCACAGGTTAGTGGTGGTTTGGAAAGCTATTCATGGCATGCCTGGGTGATGTTCCACTTTGGGTCAGGCACTGAGGTAGATGTGAGGCACATGTTCATGCTGGTGGAGAACTTGTCTTGAAGGATGATACACAAATTGAGAAATAGCAGCCTGGAACCAAAGCAATTGTCCCTCCATTTAGGTGGTGAGAGCTAGTCACAGATTCCATAAAATGAAAAGGTGTAAAACACATTCAGCATTCTGCAAAGATGATGTAACAGTTATTTAATTCACAAATTATGATCTTTATTATTATATTTCTGGGAGCAGTGTCAATAATTATATCTCATTTGAAGGTTCCAGTGTTCACTTTGCATTTAATTTTTCTTGTAATGAACTTGAAGTCATCAACTATGACAGAGAATCATGGAACAAGGAAAGGATACTTTTTGCTTTGTGAATAATGATCATTATTCTTTTGCCTGCATTTAGGGCCCCAACTGGCTTGTTGCCAAAAGTTACCAGATGTTTCCCCCAATGAGGATGAAATAAGAGTTTCTCTGCATTCAACGTTCAGCCTGAAGTGCTCGGGGAAGAATGAAGTGGATTGGGAGACGCCGTTTTATGAGTTTAAAGAGAATGTCAATAAAAAAAATGAAAACAACAACAGCAGAAGTTTTGTACAAACACTTGAGATCCAGAAAGCAACAGGAATCCACACTGGGATGTACATCTGCTACTACCCAGCACTTCATCTCGATATCAATGATGACATTGAAGGTCGGGGTATCTATGTTTTTGTTCCAGGTGCGTGGATAGGTGTGAGATTAACTCCTAATGGCTTCAATTTTTATTATGTTGTGACTGATTTTTGCTTACAGTGGTATTACTCTTTGATACCTCAGCTTTGTAGATAAAGTGTGGGCCCACAGTGAGAGTGTGGCAGTCTATCAACTCTCGTGATGGCCAAGATCCAATATGACCACACCTCATGACTACATTAACCATGTATTGGATCACAGTCAGGAACTTGGGTTGGCATTCTGCTTTGCCTCATCAGCCTGGGCATAGCCAATAACTGTAGCAGCTTGGCTGAGTTCAGCAATCTTCTGCACAGACTGAAAGTTGAAGTTGACACTTTTTGGCTGAGTTCCACATTTGGCATTTCATTTACTACCTGAGCTGTCAAGGGAATTTCTGATGTCTACCCTTTGTGTTGCTTATACAGTACTAGCCATCTGACTGCCTTTTGCAGTTTTAGGTTTAGTCTCCAGATACATTTGGCTCAGAAAGTTATGCTTGCTGTACTTGCTCTAGGAATAATAATTGTTTTATTCTCCACTGAAAGTTTCTCCTCCTTTCTTCTCTTTAAATTTAAACTTTTCTGGGATAAAGTTTAACAGATGATATCTCCCTTGAGTTTAGAGAAGCTATCCAATTGCAAGGATTCAATATTACGAAAGGGCAAAGGTGCCATAAGCATTTTGTTAATGATATCAAAGGAAAGCAGCACAGATATAGGGAAGCTGATGACTTAACAACATTTTTCATTGTCTTCTGGAAGTCCAAAATGTGTCTGTTGCAGTTTTATGGAGGGTGGCTGTGAAGGGTCACCACAATTAGTAATGTAACCATTGTAGAGTTCTGCTTCCTTCACATCTAACCTCAAAGTAAAGCATGAGGCATAAAGCATAATCATGAACATAAATTCCCTTTGTTTAGAGGGCTGGTTGCACTTAGATGCTGTATATGTTATTTGCTGTTCCATATCCTTGCATCTGATGATAGACAACAGACTCGCCAAGGCAAATAGCGCCTTTGGAAGACTACACAAAAGAGTCTGGAAAAACAACCAACTGAAAAACCTCACAAAGATAAGCGTATACAGAGCCGTTGTCATACCCACACTCCTGTTCGGCTCCGAATCATGGGTCCTCTACCGGCACCACCTACGGCTCCTAGAACGCTTCCACCAGCGTTGTCTCCGCTCCATCCTCAACATCCATTGGAGCGCTCACACCCCTAACGTCGAGGTACTCGAGATGGCAGAGGTCGACAGCATCGAGTCCACGCTGCTGAAGATCCAGCTGCGCTGGATGGGTCACGTCTCCAGAATGGAGGACCATCGCCTTCCCAAGATCGTATTATATGGCGAGCTCTCCACTGGCCACCGTGACAGAGGTGCACCAAAGAAAAGGTACAAGGACTGCCTAAAGAAATCTCTTGGTGCCTGCCACATTGACCACCGCCAGTGGGCTGATAACGCCTCAAACCGTGCATCTTGGCGCCTCACAGTTTGGCGGGCAGCAGCCTCCTTTGAAGAAGACCGCAGAGCCCACCTCACTGACAAAAGGCAAAGGAGGAAAAACCCAACACCCAACCCCAACCAACCAATTTTCCCTTGCAACCGCTGCAATCGTGTCTGCCTGTCCCGCATCGGACTGGTCAGCCACAAACGAGCCTGCAGCTGACGTGGACTTTTTACCCCCTCCATAAATCTTCGTCCGCGAAGCCAAGCCAAAGAAAGATTCATCATATGCACATTAATGAGACACAAGAGGACATTAAATCACAGATTCCAATCTTTATTATCTGTGTTTTTTAAAAAATCTGCCTTTCCCATTTCACCCAAGCCACAAATTGACAAATGGCCACAAAAACTAATCCTTTATTGCCAGCAGTGACAATGATGTCTAATCCCACTGTGCATAAGTAGCCACATCTTTGTAGTTGTGCTTTAAATTACACAATATTTAATCCCTACCATTCTTCCCAAATACTTTACCAATCATGTCATGCATGCTAATTCCTTATGCAGCACCACCCCAATACTGTGATTAATGGCAGCTAACATGACTCCTAGTGACAACAGGCCCACCTGCCTCACTGGACATACATATACAGCAGTTGTATATGAAGGCCCAGTGACTGGTGCAGAATAAAAAGGCAGTATTGTTTAAATATAAGGACAGTTCCCCTCCTGGGTAGATTCAATCTTTACACATCTAAAGTTTACATATTCAAGATTAATTAAAAATATGTAAACTACAGTTCAAAGTTCCAACAGTAGCTTTAAAGGGATGGAGGGATTTGAGATGTTCTCCTTTATTCTTATATTTTTCAAAATCCAATTAGATTGACGCATTTTTCACAGATAGTTTGTTAATTAGCTCTGACCCCTTCACCTGGAAGACAAGAAAAGCTTTCCAAAATGTTCTGATGCTTGGGTTATTGAATCTAAAATATGAGTGGCAAGTTGGGTGATATCGCTTTTTCCTTTATGGCAAATTGGCTGAGAGCAGCTGAAAATCATTCAAACCAAGAAAATCATTCAAACCAAAAAAATTATTCAAACCAAGAAAAATAAGTTGATGTTTATGATTGTCTAGTTGCTACGCAGTGAGCAGCTAGTTTTCTGAAATTATAGCTCTAACCGAAGCCACGGGGGTGTATTCTTGATCCAGTGCTGGTGTGCCTTTATAATCAAAAGTTCATATTGAGTTGAATAAAGATGGATTTACTTCAGCCAAGGCCTTTAACTGGAAAGCAGACATAACACAAAAGCTGTAATTGAAAAATTAAACACCCATATTCTTGTCTTAATGGAAGGAAGGTTAAAGCATGTGAATCAACCAGAGAGAACAGTAAAAATCAATGTGAAATTATAACAGTCTCCAGTATCAAGAGTTCCACAGAACCTTTTGATGTGGCTATTGTGATCTTTCTTTTTATTGTAATAAAGAAACTTGGGTTATTTTAAAACAACTATACTTTATTAGCTAACGTACATAAGACTGTGTGGAGGCATCCATCTTGAATCTAACAGCACTGCAAGAAACTAGTATCCAACTTCCTCTAATGGTCAGGAGGACACTAGCACTCATTAGCTACATTCCCTTTTCCTTGAGATATTTAACAATGTGACACACTAATATAGTACTCATTTCATTTTAAAGTTCAACACCAACATAAATACAACATCAGCATCACAAACTTTTTAAAAATTTGCAGTTCTTTTTCTTTTAGAGTTTCAGTCTGTCAGGCACTTTGATAATGCGTGTAGATCTTTTTAACACAGGGGCTTGTGTTAGCTCTGCTGGTCCATGACTGTCTACCACTGGTAGTGTTTCCTCTGTGGATGTGCAGGCTGGATCTTCTGCATTTGCCTGTTCCTTAAATGTCTCTTGCATTTTCAGCAGGCTCTTTTGATTCCTCCTCAGAGTTTGACCATCCTCTGTTCTGACAGTGTAGGATCTTGGATTTACTTCATCTAGAACAGTAGCCTTTTTGTCTCAGGTGCTGTTATCTCTGTGTTATGTTATGCCAATGGCCCTAAACTTCTTTCTGACTTGTCTCCATTGCAGATGCTTTTGTTTCCATTCAATATCTTTGACATCTCTGTTCCTGTTTGGGTCTGTAGAGTAGGGAATTGTTGTGTGTGGTTTACCTCCCATGAGACTCTCATGCTCAGGTGGTGAAGCTCTGAAACTCAATCGATCTAAATACTCTCCTGCAAACTTCTGGAATTCTCTACATCTGGATCATGGTCCATTGTCACTGTAGACAATTTGAGGAATTCCATGTCTTGTAAAAATCAATTTCATATATTTGATCACACAAGCAGCATAATCTCTGGATAATTCAATAGATAATCAATAACCAGCAAATAATCGTTTCCATCTATGCGGAGCTGATCAGTCCCAATTTTCTACCATGGTTCTGATGGTACATCAGTTATTATCATGGGTTCCTTTGCCTGCTTTTCATGATGTTTCAAACAGGTGTCACAGCTGGAAATCATCCTGTCAAATGTCAGCATTTATTCCTGGCCAATAAACAGTAGTTCTGGCCCTCCTCTTACGATTTTCCATTCCAAGGTTCCCCTCGTGCACCCTTTTCAGCAACTCTGGTTGCAGTGATTGAAGAATTATAATTCTGCTCTGTTTGAGTAGAAGCCCATTGACAACACTCAGCTCAGCTCTGATGTTGTAGTATGGTGGACATTCTTCTCTAGGCCATCCTTCATTCAGATTTTGGATGACCTTCTGTAGAACTCTGTCCTTTTCTGTTTCAGCTGCCATCTGCTTGGATTTCATGTCAGGCACAGGGAGAGATTCAGTGAGCAGATTCAGGTGGAGATTCACAACTGTCTCTGTGGAACTCTCATTGTGTGCTTCACTCTCCATCATTCACTCTCCATCAGCCAGCACAATAAGTTTCCCTGGTGTATACACCAATTCAAAGTCATAACGTTGTAGCTTCATCATCAATCTTTGGATTCTTGATGACATTTCACTGAAATTTTTCTTGATTATTGCTATTAATGACGTTGTCTGTCTCTGCCATGAATATTGGTAGACCATGCACATAACTGTAGAATTTCATAGATCAGACCCAGACACTCTTTCTTTATCTGTGCATATCGACTTTCAAATGTAATCATCATCCTTGATGTGTGCTCTACTGGCCTCTAATCTTCTCCCACATCCTGAAGTAGTACGGCACTTATTCCATCTTTTAAAGCATCTGTAGATATTTTCGTCCTTCTGGATGCATCAAAGAATGTCAAAAGTACTGGTTCTGTAGTTAAAATGGTCTTCAGTCATCCCCATTCTTCCTTGTGGTTGTCTGTCCACTTGAATTTACATTTGTCCTGTAACAACTTCCTTAGGTATATTGTTTTGGAAGACAGGTTTGGTATGAATTTACCAAAAAAAATTGATCATTGCCAGCACTTTCAATACACATTTTTGTCAGTGTGTCTGGGCATCTCTAAAATTGCTTTCACCTTGCTCTTGTCTGGCTCCATACCTGCCTCTGACAGTTTATCTCCCAGTCAGGTGATTCCAAAATGACATTTTTCTCTGTTTAACTTTAATCGATACTTCTGGATGAGTTGTAGCACTGGCGTTGTGTTATTCTTATGTGGATCCCCACAGGATCATGTCAACCGTGTACACATGTACCCCATTTATGCCTTCTATGAACTGCTCCATTGTCCTGTGGAACACTTTCGGAGCTGAGGAAATTCCAAAAGACATCCTCAGAGTATTGCCCAAATGGTGTATTAAATGTACAATATTTTATGCTATCTTTGTGCAGTTTTATTTGCCAAAAGCCCTGGGATGCATCCAATTTAGTGGAAAACTTTGCACTGGCCATCTCACTTGTAATTTCATCCCTCGTTGGAACGTGATAATGTTCCCTCTTTATACTGGCATTTAAGGCTTTTGGGTCCATACACACGCATAGGTCACTGTTCTTCTTCTTGCCACATACCATTAAATTCACCCATTCGGTCGGCTCCTCCACTTTATTTATGACCCCTAATGATGTAATTCATCAAGTTCCTGCTTGACCTTTTTTAGTGGCACTGGAACAACCTCAGGGCTGTGTATTCTCCTTTAACTGTATCTTATAGGTGAATGGTGGAACTTCAAAACCCCATAAAGATGTCTGGAAATTGATCCAATATTTCCTCTACGCCATTCCGTGCATTGGCGCTGTTAATGTGGTACACCCCCTGGACTAGGCTTAAGTTTTTGCATGCTTTGTCACCAAGCAGTGATTCATGTCCACCTGGGACTACTGCGAACCTGAGGTGGTGCTCCTTACCTTTAACTTTCATCTTAAGTTTACATGTGCCTTTCATGTCAATGCTCTGTCCATTATAGGCTTTAAGCTGTACAAGATTTGCATGGATGTATGTAGGGTCACCATTTCCAAATTTTCAAAAAGGAGAATATGTAGGGTTGGTGTCAGAGCCGTCTAATAGGTGGCATTAATATAACAGCAGGGGGACACAAACTGATGTTTGAAAACTCTCAGTGGTGGCGAGAGGGGCCGTGGTTATGTCGTGTGCTGAAGCTAGTGATGCTAGTGCTGTAAGTAGGGGGTGCACAATAACTCATTTGGGAGGCCATGCCCACAAATGCCACTCCCCCCCCCCCCCCCCCCATTGATGCCGGTCCTGAGGACATGGTCATAGGTTACCATATATACACACACACACACATACATTCATAGTTTAAAAAAAATTAAATAAAATATAAACCATAGTGCAAAAACAGAAATACAAGCAGATGATCACCTTAATTATTGTATTAAATTTAAATTCTAGCATGAAACTTTTTTTTTTGCCTATATAAATCCAGCAACAACCTAGCCATGTGAACATAAATCTGTGATTTTCTGGTAGAACCCTTTTTTCTATTCAATGATTTATCATTCTGCATATTCCATAAATAAAGAACTGAAGGAAATGAATATGGAGCTTCACTCACCCTCCTTCAAAGCCCGTCACTACTCCACTCAACATTGAAGCGCTGATGATCACACCAGAATGATGTGATCCCCCCGTCTGCGGGCCCCCTGTGCGCATATCAACTGGCCCCAGTAAACAAATCCACCGCACATGTGCTGGCCAGCCCCAATAGTCCAATTCATCCTATGCCAGCCAGCACTTGTGCATGCATGCTAGAAGAAACATGGGTGTTTGCATTCCAGTTTTTAAATGTTGTTCTCTTATGCATTGCAGCAGAAGGGTATACCATAGTCCAGATCTTGTGTGAAATATAGCAGTATACTAAAGAATGTTTTCTGTTTAATTTAAAACTTAAAAAGTTTTAAATGCACCCTTGGACGCTGCATTTAATAAAGTAAGTGCCCCCTCCCTTGCCCTTTCTGCCTGGTTTGAGGTGTCACCAGATGGATGACAGAGCGTTCAAAAGCCGGATTGACCAGCCTAAACCTGGATGTTTGGCCACCCTCAATGTATGGCTTTATCTTCATTGCCCTTATGTCGTGCTCACAGATCAAATTGACCTTTGCCCCTGTGTCCAGCTTGAAAGGAATATTTGTTCTATGCTCAACTTCTCATGCTCAGCTCTGTCATGCTTGGGTGTTCAGTTTTTGTTGTTTTATAGTCTTTCTGCACTACCTTGACCACTGAGAGCAGTTTCTTCTGTGGTGTGTTTTATAGTCTGTACACTTTTACTTTCCTTTGGAAAAAACATTGCTATGCATAGTGATTCTGCCCTTTTCACTTATTACAAACTTTATATAGGTGGGGCATTGTTTTGGTGCATGTTGAGTGCCATATAGTTTGCAATTGAACATCTTATTTTTGTTGTTTCTTAAATCTCATTTTTTATGTTTATGTGTGTGGACACACATTCTGGCTGTGGTTATGCCTTCATTTTCTCTGGCTTTTGCACTCTCACCGAACCTTTTTGCATGCTGCAGAGCTAATTCACTGGTGTGGCATATCTTCACAGCTCCAGCTAAGGTAAGCACTGACTCTTACAGCAACCTATCTCTCATTTACTTATAACTAATCCTGAATGCAATTTGATCATGGATAATTGAATCTTGCAGCAATCCAAAATTGCATGTTCTTGCTTTTAATTTCAAGTCCATTAAAAAATTATCAACTCCCTCCAGCTGTGTGCACAAGTGAAGCACATACTTCTTGAAAGTTTCATTTTTGTTTGGTAAACACTGTTTGATAACCTTGTTGAACTTTCACTGGTCTTCTGCCTTGGCAAAAACAAATGTATTTAAAATCTTTAGTGTATGATATCCCAACACGATAAGTAGCAGTACAAGCTTCCATGCATCAGGTTTGCTAATGAGTGCAGGCACAGCATGATTCTTAGTTTGAACAACCTCCACTCATGGCTGATATTTCCAGTCCAATTTACAGTGTCAGGAGACTTTACACTCTCCATACTTCTGCTGATAATGACTGATACACACTCTGCACACTGCTGGTGTTTCTTCCACTCCTGGTATCATGTGATGTTTCTTTTATTGCAATAAAGAAACATGGATTCTTTTATAAGAACTATACTTTATTAGCTACAGGACAAACTCAAAACTGCATGGAGACATCCAGCTTGAATCCAACTGAACTGTAACAATCTAGCCTATGACTCCTTCTAGTGGTCAGGAGGACACTAGCACTCTATCACTACAATTATTTGATATCCTGGAAAATATATTCCAGATAGTTTACTGCAGAGCTTGAAATTTTTTTTTCAAATATTGTTGAAGTGGCGTTATTGTTCAATACTTTGGCTTTTTCTTTTTACAGATCCTGAATATACTTTTATCCCACATATGCATTTTGAAAACGTAGTGATAGTAGCAGAGGGCGAAGTTGCTGTGATTCCGTGTCGAGTATCCAATCCAGACATGCACGTCACCCTGAGGTATCTTAACACTGAGAAGATGATCTCTGTTAACTATAATAATAAAGAAGGATTCAGAGGACTCTTCAAGGAAGGAATATATGTCTGCATCACAACAATAAATGGCATGGAGCACAGATCAGAGGAGTATATTGTTTATACATTTAAAGGTATGGCAACACTTGATGCTGTGTTTCACTAGATCAATGCAAGTTAAAGAATCTCATTTTCTGAGCTTTAGGTATCCAGTCCAGGTTGTAGGGTGAAAGCATATATTTCCAGTACATTATATCTATGAATAATTGTATGAAAGCTTAATGAGAAAATAAAATGTTTCTCATGTGACTAAATTTCAAGGCAATTAAAGGTAGTAATTAACGTCTTATTTTTTGTTTACTTGACCTTTGAAAGATGAAAACAATTTAAATTTTTTAAAAGACAGGGTGGCATGGATAACTTAGTGGTTAGCACAATGCTGTTACAACAGAATCAACCCTGGTTTGAATTTGGTGCTGTCTGTAAGGAGTTTGTACCTTCTCCCTGTAACCTGTATGAATTTCTGCTGGATGCTCCAGTTTCTTTCCACTGTTCAAAATGTAATGGGGTGTAGGCCATTTAGGTGTAATTGAGTGGCACAGGCTCATGGGTTGAACGGGCTTGTTACTGTCTAAATGTAATTTAATTTAAATTTAAAAATTAAAATCAATTTAAAAATTGCACTGATTTAGTACAACATTTTTAATTATACATAACAATTTTACCTGTATAATTCAATAATGATCAACCAGCACAAATCATGAAATTTATGACTAGTCATTATTTCCTTTTGTATAATTGGGGATGTGCCAGAGTATCAAATAACATTTAATATTTTAGGTCTCATTTTAGTCTAATACTGAAAAGTTTGTATTCTTTCTGATAATTCTTTTGATGATAACTTTTTCTCTATTTAGTAAATTCATAAATTATTGAATTTTGTTCAACTTTATTACAAATAACAAGCATAATCTTTTTTAAAAAATGGAACTTAAATTCTTTCCACTTCTAAAAAAAAGTATTTTAAATCTGTTCTCACTGAGATGAGATTTAATAATATTTTTTTGTGTTCATATTTCAGTGGCTAAGGATCTAAAAGTTGAAATCGAAGCTGCTAAAACAGTAGTTAAAGTGGGAGAGAGCATTCAGGTGACTTGTGTGGTAATGGATAATGAAGTCGTGACCATCAACTGGAATTACCCAGGAACAGATGTCAGTAAACTAATTATCTTTTACCTTTCCTCCATAACAGAAAATTAAATTAAAATATTTTTTGGGAAAAACATTTTTATCTATTTAGTATTATAATGATGTAATATTTTTTGCTGGTAAAATTAATATTTTAGTGAATTATAATTATATAAAACTAAGGATAAGATTTAATTCATGGCTTTTGATTTATTATGAATTTAAGCTGGGAATTATTTATTTTTTTGTGCCCTTTGAAAAGACTTTCTAACTGGCCTCCTCCACTCTTCGTAGTCTTTTTCACCTAATTTTTCCTGCTGAAATTTATAACAGGTATTGTGTAAATACACATCTTTCCTCTTAGGGTAATACAAACTATTATAATTTCATGAACATGTTAGTAATATAAAGTAACCAAAATTATAAGTAGACCTTGTCTATTTATGCATGGATTCAAGGAGCAAAATGGACCAGAAAATACCAAATTAGTTATGATTCTACCAAGATATGTTATGTAGAACTAGATGATAACATCCCTATTGCACTCCTGAGACTTGCTGCCTAGACTCTGCGGGTAGCTGAGTGAGTGGTGGCATCTTCTGGGTTATCAAGTGGGTGCCCTCCTTCCTCAGGGTTTTGTTGATAGACCCACGACACCTCCGGAGAATTCAGCAGTGAATCCCAGTGTCCCGGGCTCACCCCCTAGATTTCTTTCTCCTCACCCAGAGCCAGTGACTAGCCTTTTCAACAGGTCTGAAGAGTCCTTTGACTGCTTGTTGGTGTATCTTTCCTCGCACTCCCAACTTCCGGAGTAGCCTTGACATCGATGTGACTACAAATCCTCTGTAAGCTACTTTTAAACCGATTGGACCTTTGCCTTCCAGCCAAGTTGCTGCACATCAGCTGCAAGCTCAGTATACATCAGTTTCTTATGCTCAGAGGCCTCCTCCACTGCATCTTCCAGGGCACTGTAAGCTCGATGATGTAAATGAGATGGAGTGAAGCCGACCACAGCACAAGGTCTGGTACCAAATGGATATCTAGAAACTATGAATTAGCAATCGATAGCCATAACAAAACATTTATTTCAATTATATATTCGTATATTTCTGCATGGTGACTTTCTGATTTTAAATCATTTCTTGAATCAAATTGAAAATTGAAAGTGTATTGATTCTTGGTATTAGACTTGGCTTATAAAATTTAAAAGAAGTTCCACAGTGAAGTAGTAACATAGGTTCTGGCCCACAAGTCTGAACTCCAAAATACATTGTAACATTGCATACAAAATCACCTGGATTTTGCAATCCAAGGGTAAGTATCTGCACTTGATACTAACTTGCATAGAATCATAGAAATTTATGGTGTAAATAAGAGGCTATTTACCAATCATAATTGAGATCTGATACATCCATCCCCCTAGGACTTGAACATCAGGTGGAGCAAGAGCAGGAATATTATTGGACTTTAAACTTGTTCTATTGTTCAAAGAAAGTTCAGGACTGTTGTAATACTATTTATGGCAAACTATAGGAAAGATCATAAATATTCATGTAGATTGCTTGATTCATTTCAAAAGGGCAAGGAAGATCTCAAAGAAGTAAAACGACCATTCATAAAAATAATGAAGACCTTGGAAATTGAGGAAGCCACGCTAGAAGATACTGGAACCTATGAATGTTCTGTATCACATGCAACTCAAGAGACCTTCCGTAAGAAACAGGTTCACATCACAGTTAGTGGTATGTATGAATTAATGTATTTGTTTTCCCTTTCAGTTTTTATTCTGGTTCATGTGTGTAGACATTCTGTTACAAGATCAAACCAGCATCCACAAAGGAGGCATATCACACAGGGGTAAAGATGAACAATTACTTTAACAAAAATTCACCTTCAAACTTTAATTCAAGGAAGGAGTCACGTGATGGAGTAGTAGCCGGACGGTGAACTCCAGCCCTCTCCAGAAAAGTCGGGAAAAACAAGGGAAAACACAAAGGCACAGAAATAAAAGTTAAAGAAAAGTGAGTATAAAGGTGGAAAGAAGATGGCGACAAAAAAAGAAAAATCAAAATCAACGGTAAGAAGAGAGGAAGAGAAGACAACGGAGGAAGAAGGAGAAGGCCTTACCTGTCCGAAGAGGCCCGCTGTGGAGAGAGAAGCCCGCTTCCTCAGGTCGGTAGAAATAGGACTACAAAAATGGCTCGCTGAGCCGAGTAAAAGTGCGCAACCGCGCATGCGCGAGGAGTCGCGCATGCGCGATGCGCATGAAAAAAAACACACCGACAGGAGGGGGGACCAGCTGGGGAGTCGATCTCCACAGCCGGCAACGACAGCTGCAGAACACCTGCAGCAAGAAGAGAACACAGAAGACAATGGAAACAAGAAAGAAGAGAAGAAAAGGGCAACAAAGAAACAACAGATGGCCAACCCAGGGAAGAAGAAGAGGAAGAGTACAGTGAAATAGAAGAAGAAGGGAAAGGCAAGTAAAGGATATACTTTCTCTTGTTAGAGGATACATGGAGTCATTTAAAGAATGGCAGACACAGGAATTTAATGATTTAAGAAGAAGAATAAACAACACAGAAGAGAAAATGAACAAAATAGATATGACCTTAACAGAAATGGGAAAGAAAATGGACAAGATGGAAGAGCGGGCAGTAGCAGCAGAAATGGAGGTAGAAGACTTAAAAAAGAAATTGGAGGAATCTAATAAAAAAACTAAAGAGACACAAGAACTACTAGCTCAAAAAATAGATATAATGGAAAATTATAACAGAAGAAATAACATAAAGATAGTGGGCCTTAAGGAAGATGAAGAAGGCAAGAATATGAGGGAGTTTATAAAAGATTGGATCCCTAAGACCCTAGGATGTCCAGAACTACAGCAAGAAATGGAAATAGAAAGGGCACATAGAGCATTGGCCTCTAAACCACAACCACAACAAAAACCAAGATCTATTTTAGTAAAATTCCTAAGATATACTACAAGAGAAAAGGTACTGGAGAAGACAATGGAAAAAGTAAGAGAGGGCAACAAACCACTGGAGTATAAAGGACAAAAAATCTTCATTTATCCAGATATAAGTTTTGAACTCCTAAAGAAGAGAAAGGAGTTCAATACAGCAAAGGCGATTTTATGGAAGAAAGGGTATAAATTTATACTAAAGCATCCAGCGGTATTGAAAATATTTATTCCAGGACAACAAAACAGACTATTCTCGGATCCAGAAGAAGCACGAAAATTTGCAGAACAATTACCAAAATAGACTGAGGGATGAAGACGGGTAATGAGAGTAAAAATGATCACGATTGATATGTATGTGGGTAAAGAGGTGTAAGAGTGAATAGATACAATGTGCATACGTGAATGTATCTGTACTTAGAGGAAAATATAGATAGTATAGACAAGAATTAATAAGGGAAGGTAATGGAATAGAGAGAATAAGGAGGGAATTAAAAGAGTGACCTTTGTTACATATGAAAAGCGAAATCTTTTCTGGGGGGGGCTGGGTGGGGGGGAATAGCGGTCACTGGAAAATCAGTTGACGCTTGCGAGTGAATTCGCAAACCCAAATGGAGAGGGGAGATGTGGTTGTCCGACAAGGGATAAAGGACAACTCAGGAGGGGAAGGGGAGATTGGGGATAAAGAAGATATAAATAGGAGAATAAGGAAAATGTTTGATGTTGTAGGAATGTTGTCTTATAAAGAGTTTAAAATAAGAAAACAGAAATGGAAAAGTAGGAAAGGTAATGACGGAAAAACGGAAAGAGAAGATAAACAAAGTATAAAATGGCTACGCTGAACTATATGACTTTAAATATTAATGGAATACATAACCAAATTAAAAGGAAGAAACTACTAAATTTACTGAAAAAGGAAAAAATTGATATAGCATTTATCCAAGAAACACACTTAACTGAATTGGAGCACAAGAAAATAAAGAGAGATTGGGTAGGACATGTAACAGCAGCATCGTATAATTCAAAAGCAAGAGGAGTGGCTATATTAATTAGTAAAAATGTGCCATTTAAAATAGAAGAGGAAATAATAGATCCAGCAGGGAGATATGTGATGATAAAATGTCAGATATATTCGGAGTTTTGGAATCTACTTAATGTATATTCACCTAACGAAGAAGATCAAAAGTTTATGCAAGATATCTTTTTGAAGGTAGCTAATACGCAAGGGAACATACTAATAGGAGGGGATTTCAACCTGAATTTGGATTCAAATATGGATAAAACGGGGAAAAAAATTAACAGAAAGAACAAAGTAACCAAATTTATAATTAAATCAATGCAAGAAATGAAACTTTTGGATATATGGAGGAAACAAAACCCAAAAGAAAAGGAATACTCATACTACTCGGCTAGACATAAAACATACTCAAGAATAGACCTATTTTTGTTATCAGCTAGTATACAGGATAGAGTAAGAAAAACAGAATATAAAGCTAGAATACTATCGGACCATTCACCCTTAATATTGACAGTAAAGCTAGAGGACATCCCTCCAAGAATGTATAGATGGAGATTAAACCCCATGCTACTTAAAAGACAGGATTTTAGAGAATTTATTGAAAAACAATTAAAAATGTATTTTGAAGTAAATACGGAATCAGTGGAAGATAAGTTTATACTATGGGATGCAATGAAAGCATTCATTAGAGGGCAAATAATAAGTTATGTAACCAAGATGAAGAAGGACTATAATCAGGAAACAGAGCAGTTGGAAAGGGAAATAGTAAATATAGAAAAAAAATTAGCAAAGAAGGAAGTTACAACTAAAAGAAGAGAATTGGCGGATAAAAAAATAAAATATGAAACATTACAAACATATAAGGTAGAGAAGAATATAATGAAGACAAAACAGAAATATTATGAACTAGGTGAAAAAACGCACAAAATCCTAGCATGGCAGCTTAAGACAGAACAAGCTAAGAAAATGGTATTGGCATCAAGGAAAAAAGACAAACAAATTACATATAATCCAAAAGAAATTAAGGAAAACTTTAGAGAATTCTATGAACAATTATACCGAACTGAAAACGAAGGGAAAGAAGGGAAAATAGATGAAGTTTTGACTAAAATTGAACTACCAAAACTACAAATAGAGGAACAAAATAAATTAACAGAACCATTTGGAACAGTAGAAATACAAGAGATAATAAAAAAATTACCAAATAATAAGACACCAGGGGAGGATGGATTTCCAATAGAATTCTACAAAACATTTAAAGACTTATTAATTCCGCCCCTCCTGGATGTAATCAACCAGAATGATGAAACACAAAGCTTACCAGATTCATGTAAAACAGCAATAATTACAGTAATACTAAAACAAGGGAAAGATCCACTCTCACCAGCGTCATATAGACCAATATCTTTGCTAAACACAGATTATAAGATAATAGCTAAACTATTAGCAAACAGATTAGCAGAACAGGTACCGAAAATGGTAAATTTAGACCAAACTGGATTTATCAAAAAAAGACGCACAACAGACAATATTTGTAAATTTATTAACTTAATTCATGCAGTACAAGGAAATAAAGCACCTGCAGTAGCAGTTGCTTTAGACGCAGAGAAGGCCTTCGACAGAGTAGAATGGAATTATTTGTTCAAAGTATTGCAAAAATTCAGTTTACCGGAGAAGTATATTAATTGGATTAAAGCATTATATAAGGGACCGTTAGCGAAAGTGACAGTAAATGGACATGTATCAAAGCAATTTAACTTAAGCAGGTCAACGCGGCAGGGATGCCCACTATCACCTTTATTGTTTGCGCTAGCTATAGAACCACTAGCAGAATTGATAAGAATAGATAATAATATAAAAGGAATAAAAATAAAAGACAAGGAATATAAAATCAGTCTATTTGCGGATGATGTTATAGTGTTCTTAACAGAACCAGAACTATCAATAAAAGAATTATATAAGAAATTGAAGGAATATGGAGAAGTGTCGGGTTACAAGATAAACGTAAATAAAAGTGAAGCAATGCCTATGAATAATGCGGATTTCTCAAAATTTAAGAAGTAATCTCCATTCAGATGGCAAATGCAGGCAATAAGATACCTAGGTGTACAAATAAACAAAAACCTAGGCCAATTATATAAACTCAATTATAATCCACTAATGAAAAAATTACAGGACGATTTAGAGCATTGGAAAGATCTACCACTAACACTAATAGGAAGGATAAACTGTATTAAAATGAACATTTTTCCAAGGATATTGTACTTATTTCAGGCATTGCCAATACAACTGACAGAAAAATTCATCAAAGAGTTAAAGAAAATAATAAGGAAATTTTTATGGAGGGGGGGAAACCGAGGATAGCACTAGATAAATTAACAGAATGGTATAAACAAGGAGGCTTACAATTGCCAAACTTTAAAAATTATTATAGAGCCGCACAATTAAGATACCTATCAGATTTTTATCAAACAAGGGAAAAACCAGACTGGACGAGATTAGAATTAGATAAAATAGGGGAAAAGATACCTGAACACATATTATATAAATGGGATGAAAAATTGGTACAACATAGAACTTCTCCAGTATTACATCATCTCCTCAATATTTGGAAGAAGATTCATGTAGAAAGAAATAAAACAAATTACCAATTACCAAAACTAATATTGATGCAAAATAAGCTACTCCCTTTTACAATAGATAACCGTTCCTTTAGAGAATGGGAAAAAAAAGGGATTAAAAGAATAGAAAATTGTTTTTCAGGAAGTAGATTCTTATCCTTTGAACAAATGAGAGATAAGTACAATATAACTGGAGATACAGTGCTGGCATATTACCAACTGAGATCCTACTTGAAGGATAAATTAGGAAGCAATTTGAGTTTGCCAGAGGGAAGTAACCTTGAATATGTGATTACAGATGCAATGTTAATCAAAAGATTTATAACAAATATGTATATTAAACTGCAAGAAAAGGAGAATGAGGAAACAAATGGTAAAACTAAACAAAAATGGGAACAAGATTTAAATATAAAGATAAAAATGGAAACATGGGAGAATTTATGTTCTGGAACGATGAGAAATACAATAAATACGAGGCTACGTATGATACAATATAATTGGTTACACAGACTATACATTACACCTCAAAAGTTAAATAAATGGGACCCAACAGTATCTGATAGATGTTTTCGATGTAAAAAAGAAATGGGAACAACAATTCATGCAATCTGGACATGTGAGAGAGTAGAAAAATTTTGGGAAGATCTCAATCAGATATTAAATAAAATAACAGAAAACAATATACCAAAGAATCCAGAGATCTTTCTCCTAAGTAACATAAAAAACAAAGAATTTGGAATTGATTTGGAGGATGCACAAAAAAGATTTGTTAAGATAGCCCTAGCCGTAGCAAAAAAATGTATTATGTCAACCTGGAAATTGGAAGATAATTTGAAAATACAACAATGGTATATAGAAATGAATAAATGTATTCCATTAGAAAAAATAACATATAGTTTAAGAAATAATATTGAAATATTCGAACAAATATGGGAGCCTTACATTAAATACAATAGCGAAAACCTACCGGGGACAAACATTACCTAAGTTGATGGAAGGAGAAGGAAAGAAAAGAATGGACTCAGTAGAATTGCTGGTGTATTTTTGTTGAATGACAACATTGTCTGACGGGTTTAATGCAACCTAGATTGTATACCTAAAATGGATGAGGGGGGCGGGGTGGGGGGGTGGCTTGGGAGGAGGGGGGGGGTAGAAAAAGTCACTGTATATGTGAAAAAGAAAAAGTGTATATCATGGCTAATGTGATTTATGGTGTGAAAAAAAAACTTTAATTCAAAATACCCTCTTTTATAACAATGCCCACTGGTTACTATGAAAATTTCTGTAACAGTGTAAAACTAATAAATACCCCAGCCTAAATATAACATAGGTAATTAAAGTCTAAGTTATATTTCCAACCAGCCCACAGAAAAACTTAGACACAAAACAAACACAAAACACAAAACACACAAGACTCACGATACTTCAATCTCAGCTGAAGCAAAGATTCAGTTTGTTTGATATCCTTGAATTTCATAAGTAATGTCTTCATTTCTTCCCTTTCTGATTTAGTCAAATGCATTAACTCTGTGTCTAAGTTATGCAAAACTATAGAATTTTCCAGGCTGGGGCTTATCACTTTCCACAAAACTTACCTCCTCCTTATTTACCTCTATAACTAGCACCTTGGTTAGAATCCTAGACTCTTCCTCAGTCATTTTCTCAAAGTAAGGTTTAAGCATGTTCACGTGACAGACTTGTGTCTCTCTTTGATGATCAGACGTCTCAATGACATAGGTGACCTGGTTAATTTTTGATTTCACCTTATATGGTCCTCAAAGGGTTTGACTGCATTGGAAACAAAACCAATACTTTGTCACCAGGTTTAATGTCCCTAATTTTTGCTTTTTGATCATACCAAATTTTCATTTTTCCCTGAGCAGTTTTCAAATTTTTCCTTGCCATCTCGCAAGCCTGATGTAATCTGTTTTTAAATTTGAAAACATAATCCAACAGATTTGATTGTATATCATTATGTATCCACTGTTCCTTCAACAATAGTAATGGACCCCTGACTTCATGACCAAACACCAACTCAAATGGACTAAAGCCAAGAGACTCCTGAGTTGCTTCTTTAAGAGCAAACAATAAGAAATGGATTCCTTCATCCCAATCCTTATTATTTTCCATGCAATAAGCCCTTATCATATTTTTCACAGTTAAATGGAACCTTTCCAAGGCCCAATTGACTTTCAGGATGATAGGCTCCCATTTCATACACCACCTATTGAAATATTCCAGACATGAAATTACTCCCTTGGTCCGATTGAATTTCCCTTGGTAAAAATTTTTAGCATAGCCTTCACAATCATCTTCACTTTAATGTTTCTCAGGGGAATAACCTCTGGAAACCTTGAAGCCGTGCACATGAGTGTTAACAAATATTCATTTCCTGCTTTGGTTTTTGGCAATGGGCCAACACAATCCACTATCACTTTTGAGAAGGGCTCCCCGAAAGCAGGGATGGGTTGTAAAGGTACCACTGGTGGTCCTTGATTAGGCTTGCCCACCAGTTGACAAGTGTGACAGGTTCTACAAAAGTTCACAACATCATTTCTTAATTTCAGCCAATAAAACTGTTTCCTTATCTTTTCTACTGTCTTCTTCAATCCAAGATGACCTCCTAAAGGTGTACTATGAGCCAATTTTAATATTTTATTCCTGTAAGTTTTTGGAATTACAACTTGCCTTACTACCACCCAGTTTTCACTGGCAGGTATCACTTGTGGTCTCCACTTTCTCATCAATATTCCATCTTGAACAAAGTAACCTACTGGCACAGTGTCAATTTCTTGGTTAGACAGAATCTTATCTCTTATCCCAACAAGATCAGGATCATGCTTTTGTCTGGCTATTAATTCTTCTCTTGACAACAGCAAAGCTGGATCTTTAGGTTTGTCCTCGATGGTTGCCTCCGCTACAAGATCATCACAGACTTTCTCTACCTCTACCTTTTTTCTAGACATGGCTCTAGTAATGGCACACGCAGGGTAGATTTCCAAATCCTTTTCAGACTCATAAACCAATGGCTTACTTGTGAGTTTCACTGCAGGTATGACTTTACCCTCTACTAAATCATTCCCTAACAAGAGAGAAACTCCATCCACCGGCAGACTTGATCTTATCCCTATTGTAATCAGCCCATTAACTAAGTCTGATTTCATCACTATTCTATGCAAAGGTATAGGTTCTACTTCACTATCAATGCCTTTAATTAAATTCACATCTCCAGTATCGGTCTCCTCACCAAAATTCAAAACGTTGCTTAATACAAGCCATTGGGCTGCTCCAGTATCCCGCAGGATTTTAACTGGCACTTGATTGGATCTTTCTTTAACTGAAATGAAACCTTCAGTCATGAATGGTTTAAAAATATCCCTAAATTTCTCACTCTGAACACAGGCAGTTGGTACCACCCCATTCTCTTTCTTCCCTTTCAGTACAAGACAATTTGCTATTATGTGCCCTGGCTTCTTACAATAGTGGCAAATAACACTTGAAAATTTTTTCCTTCACCCATTTCTCTTCCTCTCTTCCTTTAACCTCACTTCTAGATTTTCTTTCTTCTCTACTTGGATTATCAGCAGTATTCCTTTGAAAGGTTTTCCCTTCGACTCGTGGATTAAAGCATATTCCTCTGCGAATTTAGCCAATTCTTGCCAAGTTTTTATATTTTTCTCTGCCAAGTACACTTGAATATCATCAGGAACACAATTTTTAATCTCCTCAATGAGAATGATTTCCCTCAATAAATCAAAGTTATTTTCTACTTTCATTACGGCACACCACCGATCAAAACACACAACCTTCCTATAAGCAAAATCCAGGTAAGATTGGGTTGCTGCTTTTTTAAAATTCCTTAACTTTTGTCTATAAGCCTTTGGGACTAGTTTATAAGATTGGAGTATAGCTTGCTTTACAAATTCGTAATCAGCTGCTTGTTGTACAGTGAGACACGAGTATACCTGTTGGGCTTTCCCTTTAAGAACACTTTGTAGCAGGAGTGCCACTGGTCTGGTGGCCATATTAAATTTACAGCTACTTTCTCAAAATGCTGAAAATACTGGTCTATTTCAGCTTCCTCAAATGGAGGAACTAACCTCACTTCTCTACCGACCAGAAACCTCTTCTCCTGACCAGCACGTGGGTTTTGGGCTTCTCCCTCTCCTTGGGCTAGGGTCTGCCTCAATTTAGCTAGTTCTAGCTCATGTTTCCGTTCTTTCTCTCTCTCCTCCCTTGCGGCTGCTCTTTCCTCCATTTCTGCCAGCCTTACTGCTTCCTGTTCAACTTTCCTTTCTGCCTCTCTTTTTTCCTCTAACTCTAGTTTTCTCAAAGCCAACTTTACTTCCTCTGAAGTTTTCTCCTTTGGAAACTGTTCTTATGCAGCTTCTTCAAATACCCACTTTCCTACATAGTGCTTAACAATCTTTTGGGCAATTTCATTTTTTTTCATCCCAGTTTTTACTGTAAGAAGTTTTAACTTGCCAACTTTAACCATCAGTTCTGACTTTTTAGCCATTTTTAAATTAACCACTGAAGGGTTCGCTATGAACTGGTCAATATTCATAGTTGCTGGTTTTTCTGCTGGTGATTTATACACTCACTGTTTATTTTTAATTTCAAACTGGAGGTTGAGTCCAACTCAGACGACTAATAACTAAGCACAAGTCAATTGCCCCTAAAGCTTCCAAATTGGTTAGATCCCAGACAATCCCCCCACCCCCCCCCCAAATTATGTTACAAGATCAAACCAGCAACCACAAAGAAGGCATATCACACAGGGGTAAAGATGAACAATTACCTTATTAACAAAAAAATTCACCTTCAAACTTTAATTCAAAATCCCCCCTTTTATAACAATGCCCACTGGTTACTATGTAAATCTCTATAACAGAGTAAAACTAATATATGCCCCAGCATAAATATAACATATGTAATTAAAGTCTAAGTTATATTTCCAACCAGCCCACAGAAAAACTTAGACACAAAACAAACACAAAACACACAAGACTCAAGATACTTCAATCTCAACTGAAGCAAAGATCATAAACAAAATTCAGTCTGCTTGTTAAACTGAAGCCAAAAGATCTTTGAGAAGAGAAAAAGAGAGAGAGAGAGAGAGAGAGAGAGAGAGAGAGAGCACCAAATTCAAAGTTGTCTTGTGTTGCTTGCAGAGAGAGGAACTGGCTTGGTCTGGATCCTTCTGGCTGCCTTCGGAATGTTCATCTTTTTTGAAATCCCAACATTCTAAACTGTTTTCCAAACCATCACTCATACTCTGGGCCTTCTTCCACTCCACAGCACCACCCAGTGGTGGTTTATCATCCAAGTCCAGAATTTTTTTTCATTTTCGGCACATGCTCAGTCTGTCTCCCACTCTCTCAACAGTCCACCTTCACCTTGACTCTCTAAGGCAAACTGTCACTTTTTAACATAAAACCACACAATACATAGGCCAATACATAACACAGATCTCTGTAACAATACAGATACAATGCCATGGAAGAAGCTTTATTTTATGATCACTCTATCATTCAGTGTTCCAATAAATGTTTGATTCAGATTTAAGTTGTACTAAATTCATATCTGAATTCAATGCTGCTAACTTCTGAAATCATTTACCTGTATATGTCATTGGAACTGAAACCTATGTTAATTTAGGGTAGTGATCGCTGAGGTTATGTAGGTGAATCCCAGACATTCCTTCTGTGTATGTTCATTGAGGTTTCTGTCTCGTGACTGGAAATATTGCCTGTGCATAATATTTTTTATTGCACTATAAAGTTAAGACTTCATGAGACAGATGTTGTTGGAAGAGAGATATGATCGCTTTGAGAAATTAGGAAGAACCAAAATTTGAATTGGATAATATTCTATTCTATGATTGTCTGATTGGATGTATGTTTATGTCATAAATAGTACACTTTAAACAGGAGCAGAAAATGAGCCTAAAAATGTGGTTGTTGAACCATCATTAAATTGGTTAACAATAAATGTACTGAAACATGAAAGTGACAAACAGGAAAAGATCATTTGGCTTGGTAAAAGGGGAAACTCCATTGATATATCCCCCACTTACACAATTTTCTGGGAAAGACAACATTTTTTGGCTCTATAGAAACTTGGATTTTATCAGTATTTTTGAAGAACATGTTAAATGTTCCCATGAAAGCCAGAGCACTTTCCTATGGAATGGGGAAACAGACAATGGTGTCGAGACCTGAGCACAAAATCAAGATTGTTATTTAATTACAAACTTGGGGAGCTTGGGCTTGCATTTTGGATGAGTTGTGAAATGATGGCTAAGATTGTCCTTTTGGACAAGTGTACAATGATTCAATTTTACTTTATTTTTTACCATGTGTTGGCAAATATTGATCCCTTAAATAGCATCACTAAACATTCATGATGTTCTTTGGAACCTATAGCTGCCTATTTTCCCGTATTAAAATATTGATTTCTTTCAGAGTTTATAATTGGCTTTAAAACATTTTGGGTATCTTGAATGTGAAAGGTATGAGATAAACTAAAAAAAATCATTATTTTTGTTTCAATGGCAAGTCAGTGTTTGGTGAGTGGGTGGAATTTTTACCCACATGTTTTATTAATTGTGCTATTTGGAAGAATCAAAGTATTTTGCAGTTGTGGTGTTAGGAATTTCTGAAGAGGATAAGAGTACAAATATTTCTTAATTGAATGTCTAACAATAATTCTGATTTTACTGTTAAAAGTAATAGTTCCTACACAAGATTCTTTGTCCAAAATCAAAACTATTACATCAGGAATTACAATTAAGGGCTAACACAATGGTAATTCTTTGCTTTTCTTCTGTTTCTTAGAGAAGGGGTTTATACATTTGGATCCCAGTTTTGGAACAGAAGAGTTTGCAGACCTACATGAAGTTAAGCAGTTTGTGGTCAACATTGAGGCCTACCCAGAACCCACTGTACGGTGGCTGAAAAACAATGTCACTCTGCATGAGGATAACAATGAAGTGATGATCAACACAGTAAGAACCCAGGAAATTAGGTAAGGATAGACACCATAACTCCAATTCAATATATAATCAATAGTGTGTGACATACCTGTTGGATGAAATCCCATAATGAAGAAGAATCAATATGTTAAGATCCTTCAAGGGTCCAATTAATTGTCAATGGCTGCTTTATTCATTTGCTGCTATGTCATGTTTAATTTTGTAAGAGAAAATAGCCTCTGCCACTCAGGATATAAGAAGCCACCTTCGCACTGACTATGCCAATCAACAAGATCATGGGTGGTCTTCTATTTCCTTGATAATTTTCCTGCCCTAACTCCATGTCCCATGATTCCTTTAATATTTAGAAATCTGTTTTGAATGAACTTGGTGTCCAAGTCTCTACAAGGGTCTGGTGTAGGGAATTTCAAGGATTCTGATGAAAAAATCTCGCCTGATCTCTGGCTTGACTTCCCCAATATTTTAAGATTGTCACTGCTGGATCTAGATTCTTCAGCCAGGTGTAGGTGCCCACTCATATCTACATAGTTGAGCCATCTAGGCATTTTGTGTACTTCAATGAAGTCATCTCTCATTCTTCTAAACTGTAGAAATTAGAGGCTTATTTGTTTAATGCCTCCTCACATGACAGACTCAGCTACATGGAAATCAGTCTTTTTTGCATTCCCTATAGAATAAGTATATCCATTTTTAGGTAAGGAAACCAAAATTGTGTACCTTACTCTGGGATTGATCTCAATAAGGCTCCTAGTAATTGTACTTCTGTTCTCAAATCCTCTTGCAGCTCAAGCCAACAGATCCTCAGAGTTCCTCCAGCATCTCATTGTTTGCTCAATATTCCAGCATCTTCAGTTTTAATGTTTTGCTTTTATAGTGTTTGTACGCCTAACTGCTTGCTGCCCTTGTTTGTTTTAATTTCAATGCCAGTTTCTCACCATCTTTTCTGTTTCTTTTTTCAATGCTGAAATGGATAACCTCAGCTGGATCCACATTCTGCTGTGTCATCACCACTGACAACTCTACTTAGTTTTGTACTACTTGGGCAGAATTCAGCTGGTAGTCAGTGAGGGACAAGGAACTGGGATGAATTGGGTTTTTGTCTCTGGAAGTATTCAAGACACTACCCCTGTAGGAAAAGTGTGAACACTCCTCTAACTCTGTGACATGAGATATTGTTGGGTGTTACTTTTTTAACCAATGTAGCATCAAACTTTTGGAAGCAGACGTAGCAAAATCAAATGTGCAAATAGAATCAGGCTCAACTTTTTAAGTTGGAAATTTAAAAAAAAATGTTGTAAATGTGGAAATCCTGAAACAAACAAAGCACTGGAAAGGCTCATCAGATCAGGCAGCATCTGTAGAAAGAGAAAAAGAGTTAACATTTCAGATATAAAGCATGTCCCATGTCCCCAAGTGATGCCTGACTTTCTGAGTGTTTTCTTCATTTTCTGTTTTTACTTAACACTTGACGGGATGATTTTTCTTCAGAACTGGGAGATGAAACCAGGTTTAAGCTGACAGGAGGGAAGAGAACAAAGTGGATTGGCAGAATAGGATGGAGTCCTTCTTGTGTGACACAAGAAGTGGTGGTGCCAGCTGCAAGAGAGTGGACAAAATATGTTGGGAGACCTGTAGAAGGAGGAGATGAACAGAATTCAAAATAGCAGAAGGGAAGAGAGAAAAAGGACTCGACATGCGAAACGTGAGATACAAGATTGGAACGGCTGATTATTTGAAATGTTTGATTTGTTGTTAGAGCTCTAACGTGCCAGATTGGAAGATGAGGTGCTTCTCCTCAAGATTACATGAAACTTAATTGGAATGATTTGGAGACCCTAGAGAGGTCAGAGTGAGAGAAGGACGAAGAATTAAAGTGATAGGCCAGGGTCACTAGATGCACTGAACAGAGGAGTTTTGTAAAGTGGTCATCCAATCTGCATTTGTTGGGGGGGGGGGGTGGGGGAGGTGGGTGGATGGAAATCAGTGTAAATGCGACCATAGCATGAGGACCGAATGCAGTGCATCAGAGTGGAAGAGATATACATAAATTATTGGTTCACCTTGAAGAAATGTTTGGGTTTTGGGAAGCTGGGAAGGGAACTGTTCAAAGGGCAGGCATTTGTCTCTTGCCTTTGATAGGAGGGTAATGTGAAAGGTTTTTGGTGTTAATGCAGCAAAAATAATTACATAATATAAATCATTAAAAATTGGAGCAGGAGTAGGCCATTTGGCATTGAGCCTGCTCTGCCATTGAATAAGATCATGGCTGATCTGGCCATGGACCTCAGCTCCACATATCTGCCTTTTTTCCATAACCCTTAATTCCCCTACTTTTCAAAAATATATCTGTATGTGTTTTAAGGTACGTTCAATGAGGTAGGCACTACTGATTCCCTGGGCAAAGAATTCTGTAGATTAACCCCTTTGCAGAGAGATTCTCAAACTACTGGTCTTGTCAGAAATCATCAAGCTATTTCATATTTCTTGGAGTGTTTTCATTGACTCCTGAAATTATTGCCTAATGTTGTTCTTTGCTATGTGCATACTCTTGCCATTTCCATTTGCGAACTCTCAGTTTACCCCTTGTTTCTTGTCTTTCCCCAGGTATCAAAGTAATCTAACTCTGATTCGTGCAAAGAGACAGGACAGTGGGGCCTACAGCATCATTGTTGAAAATGAAGATAATAGTACTATCTTTACCTTCTTTTTGCAAGTGAAAGGTAAGTCCACAAGCTCCATGTTGTTTGTCCATTAGCTGGTTTTTGTGAAATGTTGGGCCAGTGATGCTCATAAATTTAAAGGATTAAAAGCAAATCTGTAGAATGGCCAAATATTAAATAGATTCTTGAAGCATCTAGCAGATCTACTAACATCTCAAGATGAAGCAGAAGCTATTGCTTTAGTCGTGGTCAGTCACTACCAATGACAGAGATCATATCTGAGCCAAAGTGTAATTTCGTCCAACATGCGATTAACACAAGTCCATGAGGTCTTTGCCACTTAAATCTGTGGGTTAAGATAATAGGTTTCAAGAAAATGCTTCGGGGCAAAGAAGTAGCTAACTTCGTTGACACTGCAAAGGTTAGGTTAGCATTGGGCTTGGTGAATCCCCTGATTAGTTTTGAGATTTGATTGGATGTCAATTTGCATTTTCACTCTCATTAGCTAAACAGATTGTCTTCTGTGCTGATGTAAGCTCTTTCAGGTTAAGAACAAAGGACATGGACATTAGAGATTCTGGCTTGATGGTCGTGCAAGAAATTTAATAATCTAACTTTTTAAAAAATGAGCAAAACCATTTAACTCAGTATAAAATTAGGCAACATCTTATATCAAGCATTGATGCCTGTACAGAATTTTAAATATTGATATACTTCAATAGTTTTGGCAGATGAGAAGGGTTCTGTTTTTTAATATGTCGCTTTTCCACTTGCTGTTCCAGTGCCAGCAAAGATCATCAATCTTGTTGACCTGCACCATGGCTCTGCGAATGGCCAGATTGTTTCATGTTCTGCAGATGGAACACCCAGCCCAGAAGTTGAATGGCTAATTTGTACAGATCTAAAAAAGTGAGGCCTTAATCATTCAATCATGTAGCATTCTTAAGTGAGGAAACAACTTACTTTGAATAACAAGTTCTATTTTATCAATTTAAAAATGTACCACTGAGCTCTTTTTGACTCTAAGAACCCAATACATTTTTAGTCAGAAATACATTTTTTTTGATCCAATGCATTGCTAATAGATAACGAAAATAAATCTCAATAACCTTTGTGCCTTCTTTTTAGGTGCGCAAATGATTCCTTGCTGTGGAATGTTCTTCACAGCAATTCAAGTGATATAAGTATTGAGACACATCAGACAAAGAAAAACACCGTGGAGAGCAAACTGACCTTTCAGAAAGTGGACAATACAGTGGCTGTGAAGTGTATTGCAAAGAATGAGCTTGCAGTTGTTGCACGTGAAGTCAAACTGGTGGCTCACAGTAAGTAATAGTTTTATTCTGTCCCCCTTCGACAGGAAAAGATTCACTGAAAGTATAAACCAAGGTGTGGCAAAATGACTTCCAATAAATGGTAATTATTTGTTTGAGTTGGAATAATTCCAAGTGTAAAAATGAAGTATATAAACATCATGCTTTACAAACTGCTTTGTGGATGCTTAACAAGGATCCGTGAATTATTGAACATTGAAGGTCCAATTCTCGGTGGCAAAATTTTTGCACATGTACTGTATTGTATATCTGGGACAATTAACTATGAATCTCAAGATTGACTTAACACAAGGCCTTGGTTTAGTTGCATCTAGAGAAGGTGCCCATTTTAAATGGAAAATATCTATTGAGAGGCAAGATGAGTGTCAGTCGATCGATACATACTTCAAGCGTTTTCTGTAATTGATATAATGAAAATAATTTATTTAAATTTTGGTAAAACCCCAAAGGATGAGGTTTTCACAGTCTTTTCTGTCTGCTGGACCAAGTATTTAAATAGAGTCCATCCAAAACTCTGCTGCTCACATGCTAAGTTGCATTAAGTGCTATTCACATATCACCCCTGTTCTTTCTGATCTACAGCAACTCATTGTTTGCTTGTGCCTTACCATTCCTTAAAACCATCCTGGCATCTTTTGCAACAAAATAAACTTTATGTACCTGCCAAAAATAGTTTGGAAAACAGTAAAGTATCAGTTTGCCCTGTTCTTAAACCAGAGCTAATTAGTTCAAACCTCCTTAATAATGTAAAGCCATTGACTTCACATCCATTTAACTACCTTCCAAGAATCAGAAAATCATTCTGGTGGAATAAACATGGAATGAACCTTTCCAAACCGGCTGCTGCTAAATTAGACCACACTGAGACTTGGACTAACGTTTGGCTTTCCGTCGGACAATTAATCTAGTTTCACCCAGTCTCTGGAATGAAAATGACTTAAGTGGATTTATCATGAGCTATGTACTAACAATATGTCCTCTAGATTTAGCCATCAACAGCATTGTTGAGAGGACAGCTCCTTTAGCTCATCCAATTATTGAACGAGGAAGCCTTTCATTCATCTGCCAGCAGGAAGTTTCTCCAGTTTCTTGACAATCCACGCAGCAGATTATTTGCTTTTTTCTATTGGCCACAATGATCTTACTGCAACATAACAAATTAATGCAGATGTATTGATTGAAATTGATCTGTGAGTGTATCAGTATTCAGTGGCAATCAAAGTCTTGCTTCTGTTCTGATTCCAACTCTAGAACTTTCTGAGAAGTTCATAATTTGGCAATTGTTTCTGTAAAGGACTAGAGCCATAAAATGGTTTCACACTGAAAGTGAGGCCTCATAAGAAGGCTTTATTCTCTTAAATTATCATTGAAAATTAAAAACAAATCAAAATAATCAATAGAGCATATTTGCAATGACTGTTTTTCTGTTGGATTTACAGATTTACATTCTGAATTAACTGTGGCTGCAGCAGTTTTGGTGCTGTTAGTTATCGTAATAATTTCCTCGATAGTGCTCGTTGTAGTTTGGAAACAGGTAAGCAATTAATTGCTCTAGCTGGGAAGTCATAGAATTCCTGAAATTAAAAGAAATATCAATGTATTCTTTGGCAGAAATAAAAATCCTTTATCCAAAAGACCCATGATGAAGGTAATCTTGAACTTTTAAGCTCAATAGTTTAAATTTTAATTATAGTCATATAGCACAAAGATCTCAGCCTCTATTACATCCATGACAATATTTTTTTCCCATCTACAATAATCCCATTTGCCTACATGAGGTTTGTATCTTTCGAGACCATGCCTATTTAAGTGAGTGTCTAAATGTTTTTCAAACTTTGTGATTGTATCTAACTCCTCCACCTCTGGTGGCAGTAAGTTCCAGATATAAATCACTTTCTCCCTCAAATCCCCTTTGAAACTCCTTCCTCTTCCCTTAAACATAGCCCTCTTGTTTGTGATACTTCTACCATGGGATAAAGATTCCATCTATCCTATCTGTGCCTTTTATAAATTTATATATCTCTATCAGGTCATTCCTCAGCCTCCTTTGCTCCAGTAAAAACAGTTGCAGCCTATTCAATTCTTCTCCCTAACTAAAATCCACCATTCCAGGCAATTGGAGGCGAATCTCCTCTGCACTCTCTCTAGTACAACCATACCCTTACTATTGCATGGCAACCAGAACTGTTCATAATACATCAAGGGCAGCCAAATCAGTGTTTTGTAAAGTTACAACAGAATACCCAAAATTGTATATTATATGGTATGACCTAAGAAATCAACATTCTTCACCTACCTTCAGGGAACTATGGACTTGAGCCCCAAGTTCATTTATTTATCAACATTCCGTACCATTTATTGTATCTGACCTTCTGATATTCACACACATGCAGACAAACACACACACACTTACACTTTAATCATCCTTCCCTCATTGAAGTCCTTAACCTGACCACCCATCTTATCCCTTTGAGTAGCAATTTTATAACTTACAGAATTGTGTTCATTGTTCAAAAGTGTTCCCCCAACAATACTTCCACCACCTGTCTGGTTTCATTTAATAAGATTAGGTCATGTACTACCCTGTATCTACCAGCATTCTACATATTTCGCAAAACTTTCTTGGATGCACTTAGCACATTTGTCCCCACCTAAGGTCTGAATGTGGAATCCCAGTCAATATTGGGAAAATGAAAAGCTCCAATAACTATAACCCTGTTGCTCTCTACACCATTCTGTAGTTTGCTTAACTATCCATGCCTCCAATAACTGCTAAATATTATGAGGCCAATGGTATAACCCTCTTCTCATTTCTAAACTCTACATATCCCTCCAGTATATCTGCTCTAAGTATAATCATTGTGTTTGCCCTAATCAGTAGGGCATCTCTCCCTCCACTTTAGTGTTCCCCTCTGTCATGTCTGTAGCTTCTATACCCCAAAATATTAAGCAGACTAACCTGCCATTCCCTCAACCATGTTTTTGTGATTGCAATAATATCATAGTTTTGTGCTGATCCACAGTCTAAGCTCATCTGACTTACCTGTGAGACTCTTTGTATTGAAGTAAATGCAGTTATACCTGTCGGCTCTCCCATTTTATTGTCCATACATTTTGCATTCTCCAACAGTATAATTCTGTTTTATTAGAAATATTTTAATCTAATTCAAAATGATGACTTTTCAGATCACAATGATGTTAATATAATTAATGTAAAAAGTGGATAAATCTTAAATGATTAAGAAAAAGTTGCATTTCTTCAGTAATATAAAACATTGTATTATATATTTGTTTTATAGAAACCAAGATATGAGATAAGATGGAGAGTCATTGAATCAATAAGTCCAGATGGTCATGAATATATTTATGTTGATCCCATGCAACTTCCATATGACACTAGATGGGAGTTTCCGAGAGATGGACTTGTCCTTGGTAAGTACTTGTTTCTTGGAGCTCAGAGACATTTTGGTAAAAGATACAAATTCCACTAACCATAAATTATAATTTCACAAGGGTAATTGGACTTCTAAGCAAACATCCAGATCATCAAAAATTATTTCTAATGCTTTCAGTCCAGATTCAGTGAGAGCTTTCATATGTGTTCAAATCCCATCCAAAGAATAAGTACAGAATTCAAGATGACATCGTCAAAGGTGGTGTCATTGGAATGAGATGTTTAAGATGAGGCTCTTTTTGATTTCTTTAGTGGATAGAAAAGACTCAGTACCATTATTAGAGCAAGAACAATGGAATCCTTTCTACAGTTCTTCCCAGTTCATTAATCAACCCATTGAACCAAACTCTTTGGTTGTTTGTCTAAAGATGCATGGATTAGTAGGTTAATTGATCTGAAGGTTGGAACTAGGTGGCATGGGCTTGTGGGCTGGAAGGGCCTATACTGTACTGTATCTCTAAATGTAATAAAACTAAAATGTAACCGTCTTTTTTGTAAAACCCTGGTGTGCACAACTTTGCTGCTATTTTCCCCATTTTATATACTTTCATAGCTCTAAAACAAGTTAGAATGTCTTGGGATGTTGCAATGGACTACATTCATGCAATTTCTTTTTTTTTCCAAGACAATGTCACTATAATTACTAAAAAGTATGAATTGTAACTTTTAAAATTTGTAATTTAATTTTTTTTAAATTTAGACATATAATGTTGTAATGGGTCCTTCCAGCTCACAAGCCTGTGTTGCCAAAGTACCCCAATTAACCACCAACTCCAGTACATTTTGAAGGGTGGGAGGAAATCAGAGCCACAGATTAAGTAGAGACAGCGCCAGATTTGAACCTGGATCACTGGCACTGTAATAGCGTTGCGCTAAACCACTATGCTAATCATATCACCATATCACCATAGAATTATAAGAAACAACAAGTATATCACACCTTATGATTGATATCTTTGTAATGAACAAAGTTTGACTATTTTATTCAAATTAATGGAAAATACTATTGGAATTGAAATCTTTACATAAAGTCGACCAGTGCACATATATATTTCAAAATAAATATGTAAATATATTTAAAAACCTGGATTGAAATTTGCCCATTCTGATTTACTTTTCTGTTGCTCTGTGAACTTGCCTCAAACCACACCATTTTTGTCATAATGCTTACACTAATTACCTTTGTGCTTTTTGGTTTTTCAAGGACGCATCCTTGGTTCTGGGGCATTTGGGAAGGTAGTCGAAGGAACTGCGTACGGATTAAGTCGCTCACAGCCTGTCATGAAAGTGGCAGTGAAAATGCTGAAGCGTAAGTTTACTCACACACTGTTCAGCTGAGCGTGGCCAAATGGTGAAAATAACCATTTCTAACGGTCGAGCTCAATTGCTAACACTGCCAATTTAATCCATTGGTACTGATTTCATCAGCTACTTTTTTTCCAGAATGTTCAGCTGGCCCGTTTCAGATCAAGTTCACCATAAACTTGGCCTTGCATCATGAAGAAATCCTGTCAATTTTGCAATACATTTTACATGAAATCTTTTTGCCATGAATATAACTATCACATAGAAGATAATTGTATATTACCCAGAGGTTTTCCAGTGGCAACTTATGATTGAATGGATGTCATTTATAAAATGATTTAGTATTACCTAATCACCTCCTTTAAGGACCCTTAACATTGTAATATGTTGTATCAGTCCAGCAGAAGTACAAATGGAATACATACCTTTTTTCATACACTGTGTGAAGAATAGAGGCTGTATTACCTTATCATCTCATTTAGTGCCCTAGGATGGGATTGGTAGAGTCTCAGGAGCAACTTGGTTCTTGTGGTTGGTAAACGAAGAGGAGAAAGGGAGAAAATAATATTAAACGTGATCTAAAAAATTGTGAAATTGAAAACTTCCAGAATTTGTTCGAATAAAAATTATATTACAGATTTGAATTTCATCATAAATTATTGTTTTTCAATGAGCAATTATTATTGATTCTTCTTTCTAATTTTTGTTTTCATAGCTACAGCTCGTTCCAGTGAGAAGCAGGCTTTGATGTCAGAGCTGAAAATAATGACCCATCTAGGCCCACATTTAAACATAGTTAATCTGCTCGGGGCTTGTACAAAAGCAGGTGAGATTACTTTTGGTTTTTAACTTGCTCAGCTTTTTTAGTTCATTGTAGTTTGAAACTAACATCTGTGGAATGGGATTGTTAAACAGAACAAAGGATAGGGTTTTAGTTCCAAAACACCTTCCCAAGTAATCCATATGTTCCCTGTTCAGTCCAACATTGAGGAAAATTTGTTTCATTCTTGTATGCAGCATGCTAATTTTATTTTATTTTTCTAACATATAGGTCCCATTTACATCATTACTGAATTCTGCTTTTATGGTGATTTGGTCAACTATTTGCATAAAAACAGAGACAGTTATATAAATCGATATTCTGAAAAAGGAAAGAAAGAAGTGGATATTTTTGGCATAAACCCTGCTGATGAAAGCACACGAAGGTAAATTCTTTGTCTATTTTACTACTGGTTATGATGACAATCAAATTAATTTATCAATTTAAAGTAGATCCATGAAAATGACCACAGTCGTGCTCAATTCCTTTTCCTTTCATAGTGAGCCTTGTAGACTTATTGAATTTTGTCAGAACAAAATCACTTTTATTGTATTCTGTAGTTTTTGAAAATATTTAAAAATATATTTAAAATTCATAATATTCAAAATAAATATGTACAGTATATTATTATAAATAATTATTAAGGTCAATAGTTATATCTAACCTTTCCATGTTAAGTGTTATTAAATGCAAAACAATTAGTCGAAGGTTCTCAACCTTTTTTTTCCCCACTCATATACCATCCACAAAGCTGGAGAAACTCAGCAGGTCAAGCAGTGGCCTTTATATAGCAAAGGTAAAAATACATAACCGACATTTTGGGCTAGAGCTCTTTATCAAGGTATGTTATGTATTTCTATCTTTGCTATAAAAAGGACACTTTAACTTTCTGAATTTCTCCAGCATTGTGTGTTTTTACTTCAACCACGGTCTCTGTAGGTTTCCGTGTTTTATAACCACCTTAAGTAATCTCTTACAAACCACAAATCAACTGTGGATGCCATAGGCGCTCTGTGGTTAGTAAGGAATTATTTAACATGGTATGTGAGTGGGTTAAAAAAGGTTGAGAATCACTGCTCTAGGCAGAGAGTCTCATTCAGTTCTGAAGGAGTGTCAAGAATTTAAGAAAGATGCTAATCAAAATCAACCTATTTGTCTAGTGGCTCAAATGAATATTTCTGGTATCATTGTTCTCCACAGACTAGGATGAAAAATTCACTTGGTGTCATGGCTAACGTTCCACAGCAATCATTGCAATTAACTGTTCATGTGTGGCTTGCTCTTTGTGGATCTTGCCTTTCATAAAATAGCAGCTGTACTTATGTACGCAACAACCCCCATTGCAAAGAGATCTTATTTGATAGGCTTCTACAGCACGGTTAATGTAGTGGTTAGGGCAATGCTGTTACAGCACTAGCGATCAGGACCAGAGGTTTGAATCCCGTGCAGTCTGTAAGGACTTTGTACATTCTCCCTGTAACTGTGTGGGTTTCCCCTGGTGGCTCTGGTTTCCTCCCCCATTCAAAATATACTGGGGTTGTAAGTCAATTGGGTGTAAATTGGGTAGTATGGGTTCATGGGCCGAAAGGGCCTGTTACCATGCTACATGTCTAAATTTTAAAAAAATTAACTTGATAGGGTAAATAGCATATATTGAGGGTAGGCATATTCTTGGTGATAATGCTCATAGTGAAGCAGCTGAAGGAAAATTGACCATGTTTTAAAATATTTTGCTCTGTGCATTTTGTGGTAATAGAGAAATCCAATTTAATTTCAGAAAATCAGCAATAAAAAGTTTTGCCGAGACAACTAGATTGAGGCAATGGTTCTTCATTTTCTAATACAAAACTCCTATAGTGGACAATATAATTTCCAGACCAAGTCAAGTTAGTTTGTTGAATGTTAACTCCATGGTATTGTTTCTATAGTTACGTGATCTTGTCATTTGAGAGCAATGGGGATTACATGGACATGAAACAAGCAGAAAGCACCCAGTATGTGCCAATGTTGGAAAGGAAAGCCAGCTTCAAATACACTGACATCCAGCAGCACCTATATGATCATCCACCATCGCAGAAAAAGAAGTCCTTGACAGGTAAGAGCTAGCTTTTGTTCTCGTTTATTTTGTGATAGTCAAAGCAAGGTCAATTTATGGAATACTTTGGCAGAGAAAAGCAAAATTCATTAATTGACCGGATTTTTCATGTCTTCTGAATTACTGTTAATTATTCAACAAAAATTACCATCTTTAAATATATAAGAAGCAACATTTTGGTGTTTTGATGGAAATACCATCCCATTCTTACCTGAACGATTCTCTTAAACTTCTTAGAACAGGAGTTTGCATTGATGAAGGATATTTAAATAGTAAAACATCCAAGGCACTTCGTAGGAGAATTATCAAATTTTTCTTAACATTGCAAGATGTTAAGTAATTTTAGGGTACATCATCCTCTCCCTCACTTCCCTTCCTCAAATGTTGGTCAAAGTGGTGAATGTCTTAACAGATGGAACAGAAATATAAAGAGATGTTTGGAGTGTGAATTCCAGAGTTCAGAACATTGCGAGCTAAAGATGTGCCCACCAAAGGTGGAACAATTGGAAGCAGGGGCAAACAAAAAGCCTGAATTAGAGCAATGAAGACACCTTGGTGGTGTATAGGACTAGAGGAGTTGGCAGAAAAAGGAAGGAGGAATTTGAAAACTAAAATGAGTATTTTGAAATAACCACCAATCAATGTTGACCTGCAAGCACCAGTGAATGGACAAGAGTTATGATGTTTCAGTGTTTTAGTTAATAAGAGTATGTACAGGAAGGCATGTAGAGGTACATTGCAATCATCCAATCTGGAGATTGCAAAGCAAGGAAGAATGTTTCAGCAGCAGGTCAGGGCTGTTATCAAGCTACTGATTCTTTGCAAATTATTCCTTGAATATATACAACAAAATAATGTAATTTGTACTAATTTATTTGGCCATTGGCAATAAAGAAAATTCTCCCAATTTTGTATTATTTTGTTTACAATTGTAATACATCATGAAGTTTATCACTGTGAAAAGCATGACTTAATTACATGCAAATTATATCTTCAAAAGTGTTGTTTTCAGATCATTACTTTGTCATTTTCCTTATTTCCAAAGGTTTGGTTTCAGTGAGCACGTCCTATCAGATAGCAGTGGCTTGGTATTTCAGGATTTAATTACATTTGGAATTTTTTGGTTAATGGAGGGGATTTTATTGCAAGGAAATGAGGCAAATGGTGCCAGAATCAAGAATTCTGGCATAAGGTGTGTCACAGTTAGATGAAGACTAAACCTTCTCTGAACTGATTTCTGAACAGAAACAAGTGTGTGGCTCCTCTAAGTGAGATAGCCATTTAGTGCTGAATTGAGTGAAGCTTCATGGTACATGTTCATGCCCATTTGCTCACTTCTAGCTGGATAGTGAATGCTCAAATTCATTTCATTGAGGGCATCTTTTACCACGAGACAAATTGTCTGTGCTAAATTTGTATCCAGCTGCAAAAATGAAAAATCCTGCATCAAGTCACTGCATTAGCCATTTTCTTTTCAATTCAATTACATTTATTGTATTGTTATTTATAGTGTTATGAGCCCAGAGGACCCCAAAACCCAGCAGCAATAGAAATTCACCAAGACAAATGGTTCCTTAAACAAAAATTGCTTTTAATTTTCTTTAAACATAAAAACAGGATCAAACTTTAACTTATAATAATAAGTTTAATAATAATATTAACTTAACTTAACGCCCTTAAAATTCTAAGCACACATGTATGTAATGTGCATATGTTCAGGAAAGTCCTTTGATTCACAGTCCAATCATTCACTTCTCACTTGTCCACGTTCACTGGTATCAGGCAATTCTTCTACTGTCCACAAAATTTAATATTTATGAATTTTCACCAGGCTCTGGTGCTTGAAAAATAAATGGTTACTGCTCAGGAAGGTTCTTGTTGGTTTCAGAGAGAGATTTGTTGCTCATTGGACACACACAAACTGATTTCCTCTGATCAGTCACTTTCGTGTCTTGCTGAAAAAACCTGCCCCATCATGGGTTTTCCAAATGATAACCTCTTCTTCCAGGTCACCACTGAATTCTTCTTGTTTCCCTTATTTCGGGAGAAACACTCTAGCCAGCCATTTCCTCTTGTAAGGACTACAAGAGTTTTGAACAGGCTGAACTCAGAACTCACAACTCATCTTCAAAATGGGGTTTTCATCAAGCCTACCAGCTTGCCATATTGCAGCCTCAAAAAGTGACTTCAAAACTGACTTCTCTCACTCTCTAAGAGAAGAATCCTGTTTGGTTTTTCCTCTCTCTGATTGTAAAAAACTAAATGACTATTTACAGGGCTCCAAATCCATTCTTTGAAAGATTTTATCAGCCTCTGAGTGTGGATATTATCCATTTGCACCTCCTTTTGAAGTTCTTTCCAAAGCAGTTCCACTGTCTCTGCAAAATCACTCAGAGCCTCAATGTCTAGCTTGAACAATGTTTTTTTTTTACTCTGTAAAGTGACCTACACTGTACCCCCACAATCTATCTCTTTTAAAGACATATTTATATATAATATAACCCGTAACAACAGAGATGGTAGGAAACCATCATGTCCCACAATTAACACTTACCATTCATCCAATAGAAACAACAGAAACTTGGAATCCTCTTTCAGATGACAATTCAGAGGGGCTTTCTTTCATGGATCTAATCAGCTTCACCTTTCAAGTTGCACAAGGAATGGAGTTTCTGGCTTCTAAAAATGTAAGTGTGCATTTTGTTAACTAGAAACCACATTGCGATCTATGGATGCTCATGTGGCGGCTTGTGGACCAGCCCACAGAATGACCGATGAATGCGAAGACTGCACGGGCCTGGGAGTGACACTGGCCACCATCTCAGCTAACCTCCTGCATGGTGGGAAGATGGGGAACTCTGGCGGGAACGCTGGCCAATCCCAGGCCGGTGCTCCAATGATGTGGGGCCCTGACATCAGCACCTAGTGCCCATATAAGTGTGATGGCCAGTGCAATAAACCAGTCTCATTTCCCAAGGCTTTGGTGTGTGTGTCGTTCTTCTTCATGCTCGCGTAGTGCAAACGCTACACTCACATCTTACTCTTGCACATAATCTGATATAATTTGATGCTGCTTTGTGGTGAATATTCAATTTTCCTTTTTTTTCCTTTTCCACAGTGTGTGCATCGTGATTTGGCAGCTCGTAACGTCCTCTTGGCACAAGGAAAAATTGTCAAAATCTGTGACTTTGGTCTGGCTCGAGACATCATGCATGATTCCAACTATGTTTCTAAAGGCAACGTGAGTGTTAGAAGAGTCATCTCACAGACACACACACACACACACACACACACACACACACACACACACACACTCGCACACACATGCATACACACACTTGCACACACACACACACACACACACTCGCACACACACACTTGCGCACACACACACACACGCACACTTGCACACACGCGCACACACGCACACCTTCCCCATCCCCAAAAGATCAGGAACATTCAAACACATTTGGGTTCCAGATCAGCCATCAAAAAGTCAACTTCAACGTACTGCTATTATGGAGACAGAGTCATAAAACACTGAATAAGGCCCTGTGGCCCACATTGTTCATTCTGACCATCTTTATGAATAATTTTTACAGGAACTTTGTCCACGACCTTCAATGGTTTGGCATTTTGAGTGTATGTTTAGATATACTGTCTCTAACTACTCTCTGGTTGCAATAACTGCAAGTGTAAGAATTGAATAGAATGTAATTGTTTCATTTTAATTCAAGATCTGGCAATGTATTCATGTTTTAAGGTGTCTTCTCAACAATATTCAATTTAAAATGATTTGTTTCTTTTTGATTTATAATTTTAGACTTTCCTACCAGTGAAGTGGATGGCTCCTGAGAGCATATTTGACAACCTGTACACAACACTAAGTGATGTCTGGTCTTATGGCATTCTTCTGTGGGAAATATTCTCCTTGGGTTGGTGCAACTATGTTGACTATATCGTTCTGGATATTCTTATAAGCCAACAATAAGTTACTTTGAATTAATAGTTGTTTGATGGAATAAAATTAAATGCATAATCCATGGTTTTAGCAGCAATATGTTGGAAGGGCCAATCGTGCGGTTTCTTACCTTGATATCAACAATTGCCAATTAAAGTCATGGATCCTGATCAAATGACTTAAATGTGACATTTTGAGAAGGGAACTCAAAAAGGTCATGCATGATTACATATGTGCATATCCTTAATGATTATTAGGAGTGATCAGTGTTCCCTCTAAGCAGTGCATACACACACTCACACAAAACAGACGGTGCGTGGGTGCACATGTGCACAAATGTGTGCTCATTGATGTCCTTTGTGCACGCACACACCACTTAGAGGGAACACTGCTGGGGAGGTGACATGGCTGGTGAATTGCTCTTTGTTACTTGCCTCTCACCCTCGTTGAATTGTAGTGCACCTACGGCTGGCCTCACCGAAAACTGATAGCAAAGACCATGGTTTTAACCTGAGACATAAGATCCATGTGAATCAATTATTGCTAACTCCCATCATTAACCAATCCCAGGAAATGTTGCCTTGACTTTCCTCATATATATGCCATGTCGCTGTTCTGCACCAATTCTCTTGGATCTGATTAATGGAGTTATGTCACTGTGAGGAAACTATCACCCCGCATTAGTATTATTAGTGAAATGCTGGCACTGCAAAAGAGTATGAAGAGGTCAGTTCAGAAAACTTGGTTGATGATACCTGATTGAATTTTTAAAAATTCTGAACTGAAATGATATTTAGTAATTATGTTTTAAAAGCACACCATAATTTTTTATTCATTATGCATTTGATTTTTCCTGCTTTAGCAATCTTGCAAAATTTATTAAATTAAATGATTTTTTAATAAGCTTGTTTTAACTGGCAAAGGCAACTTTTTTGTATGATCTATGGTCGTTATTCAAAAGGTCATTGATTCTCTGGTGTTTTATATGAACTCTCTATAAATAAATTCTGCTCCTCTCTCGCTATTTCTCACTGGGTTAATTTCTCTATTTTAGGTGGTACACCATATCCAGGAATGATGGTGGACTCCAACTTTTACAATAAGATAAAGAGTGGTTACAGAATGACTAAACCAGAACATGCCTCTTCAGATGTGTACGTTTGCAGATAACACGCTCCAGCTTTCAACTTCTACAAAAATTATTTAACATGAATAATTTACCCAAGTCTTGCATCGTGCAGTTAAATCTTATGTTTTCTATTTCCATCTTCCTCCATTTAGTTACGACCTGATGGTGAAATGCTGGAACAGTGAGCCTGAGAAAAGGCCTTCCTTTACACGCCTGGCTGAGATTATAGGTGGCTTGTTACCAGAGGCTTATAAGAAGGTATGTGGTTTTGCATGTTACACGACACCTGAATTTTATGACTGCTGTCTTTCTATAATTGAAAGAGTGCTCACCAGATCACAAGGGAGATACATCTCTGGAAGACCCCCAGCACTTTCTGAAATACTTTCAAGACCTGTTTCAGTTTTCCATGTGAAAATCATTTTCTTTGTTCTCGGTATTTTGTTCATGCATGACCATCCTAATATATGTCCTTTTTTTGCCTTTTACTGATATGAAAGAACCTCTAGGCTCCGTTTTTGCAGTTTCTACTTTGCAGGTATTGTGTGCCGTGTTTCATTTGTCACATGGAGAATCTGTATGTTATAATGCAGAATTAAAGAAAATAATTCTCCAATGAGCCAAATTTATGACTACCCTGTTCTTTGAGTTATGTAGACCATGTATAAGCAAGTGCAACCATTTTAAACCATCCTTCTATATGGGAAAAGGTGTGTTGATGGCAGTGTGGCCAAGCAGGTAGAATGATGTATAAGAATAATATTGATTTAATGGGCATCAGCAATGCCAAATTTAGACTGGGTTAGCCAACCAACCTGAGCCCCAAAGAGCCCAAACAAGCAGCACAGATAAAAACTCTTTTGTCCAGTAATTTCATGCTGACAATTCAAAACTCCATCCTACCCTAAACACATTTTATTCCCTTTCCCACTATCCTCAGATTTTACCACTTATCTGCACAATAGGGGAGAGGGGTAAGACAGATGGCTAGTCACCAATTGGCACATTTTTGGGAAGTGGGAGGAAAGGGTCATAAAGATAGGTTTTGACACATTACCCTTCATGAATCAAAGTATTGGGATGATTAAGTTGTGCAAGAACATAACTGAGGGAAAATTTGGTGTATTATGTGCAATTTTGGTCACCTAACTACAAGTATAGGAAACAGAGCAATAAGATTGAAAGAGCGTAGAGAAGATTTATAATCTTGAGAATCTGAAATGCAGGGCAAGGTTAAACAGGTTTAACCTGTTAAGCAGGTTTAACAAGGTAAACTTTATTCCCTGGAGGTTTGGAGAAAGATGGGAGATTTGATGGAGGTATATAAAATTATGAAGGTCTAGAGAGAGTAAATTCAAGCAGGCATTTTCCACTGAGGCTAGGTTAAGGGTGAAAGGTGAAATATTTAAAGGGAATATTCTTCATGCAGAAAGTGGAGATACATATGGAATGAGCTGCCAGCTGAAGTAGTGAATGTGGGCTCAATTTTGACATTTAAGAAAAGTGAGGATAGGTACATGGATAGGAGGGGTATGGGGAGTGTGGTTTGGTGCAAATCAATGGGACTAAACAGAATAATAGTTTGGCATAGAGTAGATGAGCTGAAGGATGGATGTGAGGAGATTGGAGGGTTATGGGCATGGGAGTGGGTAGGTGGAACTAGTGTCATTTTAAAAATTATATTTAGATACATCTTTCAGGTTTGGATTGAAATGGCTTTGAAAACTCTGAGAAATCCTCAGATTTGCTTGGGTTCAATTTTTCCACTTGAGGCCAGGTTTTTATTTTGGTCCCAAACAAATCTTTGATCTGGACACTGCAAATTGTTTATTGTAGGTCACTTCACAAACAGATACTTACACTTCATATCTCATTTAAAATGCAAGAACTTTGCTGAAGCCAGATATTGCGGCTCGTGACTTTACAGAGACAATGGAACTGCTTTGGAAAGAATTTCAAAAGCAGGTGCAAATGGAAAAGTCCAAGCTCAAATGCTGATAAAGATCTTTCAAGGATTGGGTTTGGAGCCTTTGGAGGAAGTTGCTTTTTTAAAAGCAGAGAGAGATGAAAGAACAAACAGGCTTTCTGAGAGAGAGAGAGAAAGAGAGAGAGAAGACAGTTCTGTAATTAAGGCTGCAAAATGGCAAGCTGGCAGGCTTGTGGAAAAACTCAATTTTTTACCTTTAAGCATCAGAGCCTGGTGAAAATTCATAGATGTTAAATTCTGTGGACAGTAGAAGAATTGCCTGATACCAGTGAACTTGGAGAAGTGAAAAGTGAATGATTGAACTTTCCTGAACGTATGCACATTACATACATGTGCGCTTAGAATTAGAAAGGGGTTAAGATAGGTTAAGTTAGGTTAATAGTAATAAATTAAAGTTTGATCCTTTTTTATGTTTAAAGAAAATTAAAAGCAACTTTTCTATAAGTAACCATTTGTCTTGGTGAATTTCTATTGCTGCTGGATTTTGGTGTCCCCTGGGCTCGTAACAGTCTGAAATATTGTTGAATATCTCCCATGATTAGGAAACATTAAAAAATTGGAATTTGTATGTCATTTCTCATAATGAATTTAAAAACAATGAACCACTTTTGAAGTGATTCTGTAAAATAGAAAACATAGGGAACAATTTGAGTACATTCCCACAAACAGTAATGCAATGATTACAAAATAATTTATATTGATGATGTTGATTGGGGTTGGATATTGGTAAGGATAGTTCACCTTGCATGTATTACTGGAGGATATTTTATGTCTTTCTCTATGTCATTGGAGTGTCGAAAGTTGAGAGGGGATTTGATTTAAAATTATGAAGGGAATAAATAGAGTAGATGTGAATAGGCTCTTTCCCCTGAGGGTAGGGGAGATTGGAACAAGGGGTTATAAGTTAAGGGTTGTTGGCAAAACTTTAGGAATAATATAAGAGGATGCTTCTTCACTCAAAGAGTGGTGGCTGAGTGAAATGATCCACCGGAAGAGGTTGCTGCGGCAGGGTCAATTTTGTCATTTAAGGGGAGGCTAGATGAGTACATGGATGTGATGGGATTGGAGGGTTATGGACATGGGAGTGGGTAGGTGGAACTAGTGGAGTTTCACATAAATCGGTGTACACTAGAAGGGCCAATATGGTCTGTTTCCATACTGTAAATTGTTATATGGTTATAAGCATGGTGTTCTCATTAGTAAGTGAGCATCTTAAACGTAAGTGTAAGTTTTGGGATTCAGGTGCTCTGGATTGGAATTTACCCATAACCTGATGTCATGGAGACAAGGGTGCTATCATCTGAACCATATTGACATCTGGTGTACAAGCTCACACTAAACCCTCTTTTTAAACCTTCTAAATTACATTTTCTTCCTCACTGAACAGAGCTACAAACAGATGAATGATGACTTTTTGAAGAGTGACCATCCAGCCGTTGCTCGTATGCGGTCAGAATCCTCTGACCCTTACATTGGAATTAACTACAGCAATGAAGATAAGAAAAAGGACTGGGAGAGCGGAATTGATGAGCAAAGGCTAAGTGCTGACAGTGGCTACATTATCCCATTGCCTGATATCGATCCAGTCACAGAGAGTGATCCTGGTTCTTCAAGGAACCGCCACAGGTAAATCTCCCTTGAGATGCTGAATGTTCAGGAAAATACCCAGATGGTTTAACCTAGTGGATGTGCAGATGTGGCCATAAAGTAATAAGGTAATTGGTTTAGAAGACTAAAAATGCAGATAAATGATTGTGACATGAGTTCAAATCCCACTATGGGAGACTACATTCTGGAAGCATTTTTTTTCCAGTGCAGAATAGTTGATATCAAGAACTATCTCATAATCTTGCCTGGTAAATGAATAGTTGAGGTGAGGGTGGACAGTAGAGAGGATGCTTAAAAATTTGAAACTTGGGAGATTTTCAAGATAAGGAGTTTCTTTTAGCCGTGGGGGGGGGGGGGGGGGGGGGAGGGCAGTGGTGGGGGATAGTGGGTGGATTAATGGAGATGGTATGAAGCCTGATAAAAGTTGAGGGATGGGTCACGTACAACATGGTAGAATAATGGAATGGACTGGAGGAGCTGTAAGTGAAAGAAGACCTGAAGCAAGTGAAGGAAGTAAGAGATGGAATATTACGTGCACAGAAATGTTTTGGGTAGAAGTCAGAAGTGTCTCGACTGACCCCATAAATAAAATCTGTCAACTTGTCGAGATGTCGTGGACAAGGTGAGACATTTTGAGGTGCACAGTAGAGTTGCATGCAATCTGCAGATAAAAATGCATATGTCCAAGTCAAGTCCAAGTTCAAGTCCAAGTTCACAGGATGCCCATCACAGAAATATCGATTATGGGTTTGCTTTAATATACACAAGACATCACAGCAGTGTCATTGGTTCTGCATTTGTTAGATATCGGCTAAAAAAATTCACACAAAAACTTTTAGGAAATGTAACTGAAATAGTCAGGAAAAGAATGACTAGAAATAGGAGAAAAGTTTATTGCCCAGTTCTGTTAAAATATTCAGAGAAAGCAACTCTAGAAATGTCAGTAGAATTTCAATATATTTACATATTTTAACAGAAGAAAGCCATTCAGTCTATTGAGTCCATGCTAGCTCTTACAGCAGATCCTTCATCTATTGTCCTCTAATCTGTTTCCCCCAAACCTTCCCATCAATTCTTCTCTGATTCTCCTATCACTGCCCATGCTCGGGGTAGTACACATTAACCAATTAACCTGTTCCCCAGCTCATCTATTGGATGTGGGAGGAGACCAAGCATGCAGGGAAAATCCTTCATTCCCAGGGAGAATATTCAAACTCCACCCACACAGAGAGAGCAGGGGACAGGATCAAACCCGGCTCACTGGAGCTGTGAGGCATCCGTGCCACCCAAGTTTTGAAGTATATTTACTTTTCCCTTCTTTCAGAATGTCATGCATCATTCTCTGGTTTAAAGAGGAGGAAGCAACCTGTTTCCCATCCTTTTTAAATATCCAATGTTGATAGACAGGTAAAGGCAGCCCAAGAAGACTTACTTTAATTCTTTGTTGGTGCTCACTATGGAATGAATCATAACCTACTAGTTATTTCGTGTCACTCTATGACTCAACACAGGTCATATCAGATTATTGTTCTGCCAGGGCATTGGCATTTTTAAAATAGACACCCCTTTGTTTTTCAGTTCCCAAACATCTGAAGAAAGTGCGATAGAGACCGGTTCCAGCAGCTCAACTTTTATAAAGCGAGAGGATGAAACCATAGAAGATATGGAAATGATGGATGATGTAGCAATTGATCCCTCAGATTTGGTGGAGGACAGCTTCCTGTAACCAGCTTTATTGTGTGAAAATGAATTTAACCTATTCCAGACATGGCCTTCTCTATAACCACTTACTGAGGCATGCTCAAGGAGAGAAGTTTGAGGAGGAAAATTGATGGTACATCTAAAAACAGGACCAATTTGGAGATAGAGCCTGGGACAACATGTGATTTGTATTATATAGTACATATCATATGTCTAATTCAGTGCATTAATTTTCTACTATGGTACACTCTATTGTGTTTCTTTTATTATGTGTACGCACTGCCATTTCTCGGAACTGAACATGGGGCTGTACGAAGTTACTTGTGTGTTTCAAAGACTTTTTGCTACATGGTAGAATGCCTCTATATCTGAATATTTGACCACATTTATCAGACTGTTTCATATGCACATAATGATAACCATTACTAAGAATGTACTTAAGGTTGTATCATATCATTATATCTGCAGCACTAGATTGACGACTCTCATTCTCCAGGTTCATGACAATAAGCTGTTTGCCATTGTTTTTCCATACCAGTGCAAACCTTTATTTCAGCATGTGTTCTTTCAGTGCTTACTTCCTAATCACAAAGAACTTCTATTTTTGCAAAGCACAATTTCTGGGAGTAACTACATGTAAAGAATGGACCGAATCTTTGAAAGATCTGACACTTGAATATTTTAAATGTTTGTATAAATTCGTGAAAACATTACAAACGTGAACTACATGATTGAAAAGCTAAGAGCTTAGAATCCACCATAATAACTAGGCCTAGAGGATTGAGCCAACATCTGAACTGACTTGTTTGCAAATGCATCCATAAGAAAATCAAAGGATTTGCTGAGCTTGAATAGCTGGTGCGACTGAACTAGTTGTAAGTGACCTGGTAGGGCTGTGACGAAGGGAAGCCAAGCATTATGAAGAGGAGTTGCTGAAGAAAATTTTCATTAAAGTGAACTCAAAGGAAAAGCAAATGGCTTCTTTTGAACCAGAAAATGAAGGATGAATCTGGTCATGGAGGAGCTCTGGTTAAATAGTAAACAAATGCTATCAATACTTCATGGGCCAAATACCACAAATGCTAATGCAACTTAAGGAGGATGTCACAAAGCACAGAAATCCATTGTGTAAATATTATAAATTCAGTCTTACCAATGTGCTGAATGTCATTTAATTTTGAGGCATGGTAACTTGTTGATTGAAGTGGTAACGAGCTATCAAATGGAACTTGCCTATCACCAGCAAGGAAAGTACATGATGAACTTTCTAGGATCCCAAGCTGGAGGAATGAAAGAAATGTATTTCAAAACTGAACTCTTTACAGTATATTAACTTCATGCTAAGCTTAACATATAGTGACAGAATTACTATTGCATGGTTTTCTTGTGGTATAGGGCATTAGAATGGATAATTCATCAGTAATAGCTAGCTAGCAATCAGAATTGCTGATTTACCTTGGAAACTAGTTAATTATTTGTTAACACTTTCAAACAATCAATGCCAGATATAATGGAGTCATTGATTACTTTTATGGACCACAAGCAAAGTCCTTTATCCACAATCTGGATTAACCATTCTGATTTTCTATATAATGTTAAGTTTGACTTGGTTTGAATTGACAGGGATGTTTTTTCTCAAAGGTTTTGAACTAATGACTAACCTGGGAATGTATTGTAATTTATATATATATTTACATATCTTCTCATGGCTATCCCTCAAGACAGGGATGATGGTCTTCGTTCTGTTGATCCACTGAGTTAAGATGCCTGTGTGAGTATTAGTTTAACGTGTACTTAATGTTGCACTCTAAGACGCACACGATACTTCACAAATCAGCTAACTAGTTCCAATATCATGGAAACCTCGACGATTGGAGCTGATGGATTTGTTGCAGTCTTCGTCTGCCTTCACAGCCATTGAGTTTGAAGTAACTTCATCCACCTTTGAGGTCTTGGTTGGATTGTTCTTTGTCCGGGATCTCACCCTCGACTTTACAGACGGCATTGTTCTCGGGATTACAGGACCACACAAGCTTCTCCACCATGACAAGGTAACAATCCACAGAGAAGATATAAATATATATATAGATAGATAAGATAGATAGATATAAAGGCGAGTTATTAGCTTAAAAACTTTTGAAAAAATCCCTGTCAACTCAAATCAAGTCAAATTTGTCAAATTAAACTTAAATACTTCCTAAATTGTCAATTTTAATTTAGCCAAAAGGTTAAAATGGAAATATTCTGCATGTGATGTTGATATTGTGGGAAGAGAGATAAAGTGGAAGACCCTTTGTCAGAATTGAGAAGAACTGGTGCCGCACTGTTGGCGTAGCAGATAGCTCAACAGTGTCAGTGATCAGAACTTGGGTTCAAATCCCGTGCTGTCTGTAAGGAATTTATACATTCTCCCTGTGTCTGCGTGGGTTTCCCCTGGGGCAGCCAGTTTACTCCCACCCTCCACAACATACCAGTGGTTGTAGGTCAATTGAGTGTAATTGGGCGGCACGGGCTCATGGGCTGAAAGGGCCGGTTACTGTGCTGAATGTCTAAATTTAACAATTAAAACAAAATTAAGATAAAAGAATGAGTGGGAGCCATCAAAAAGAGAAAACAGACTAAAGAATCAAAGCAAAAAGAATGTAGGAGTTTCAGAATGCAGAAAGGGAATTCTGACCTGAACAATGTGCCCTTCATTCCCAGAGGGAAACAAAAAAACCTAACTGCAAAAAATATTACAAATAATTGAACGACAGAGAGAAAGAGAAATTAAGTTACCTGAAGTTGTGGAATATTTTTCTTTGGAAGTGGAGGATGTGCCCAACCTGACCTCTCCGGCAGGTCCTTCCTGCTCTGCATTTCACAACTCCAAAGTTCTTTGTTCTCAGTCTCAAACTGATCCTAGTATTTTATTGGCCAGTTTTGGTCTATCAGCTGCCCCCACCCTCGGTGAAGCTTAAGACACTGTGAGCACCAATGAAGTGTCTTTGACCTGAAACATTAACTCTTTCTCTTCCCACAGATATAGCATGACTTGCTGAGTATTTCCATCATTTTCTGTTTTTATTTCTAACCTTTTCTGTGGGACAGCACAGTTAGAGTAGCAGTTAGCACACACTATTAGAACGCCGGCGACCTGGGTTCAAATCCAATGCAGTCTGTGAGGAGTTTGTACATTCTCCCTGTAACTTGCATGTATTTTCTCTGGGTGCTCCAGTTTTCTCCCATCCTCCAAAAATGTACAGGGTTGTTAGGTTAATTGGGTGTAATTGGGCAGCACAGATTTTATGGGCTCGAAGGAGCTTCTACTGTGCTGCATTGTTCAATTTTAAAATAAATATGTAATTTAGACTTCCAGGATGTTTTATTGCAGAGTTTTATTTTGATTTCCATTGGCCATCAGGCTTTCACAAATGAATGACTTCAATTAGATATTGTTAGTTTGATTGTATTAGTAGTGTCCAATCTGGATGCTATTGAGCTTATTTCTTTCTGCCAATTGAAATACCACATCCTGTGCTTGCATTTTTGATTGAGCAAAATGCATTATCAACCCTTCTTGCTCAGAACTATTAACTGTTATGACATTAACATGCTGCAAAATAGTATACATTCCATGGCATATTTATAATTATTGTATTATGCGTAACATGAGAAAATAACGTTGACAGGAAACAGACTAGGAATCATTTTTAAAACCTCTCTCATCCTGACTTTGGTGGTACTGCACACCGTTTCCTGTTCCAATGAACATTGGAAATCACCAAACGCTTCTCCATACCCAACAGTAAAAATAGAGTAAAGAATGACAATTGGAATCCTGATGAATTTTTTTCTTTAGTACAGTGTAAAGAAAAGAATAAGTACCTTAGATTCAGCATTTCTATTCAAAATGGGATTTTAAACGTTAAATGAGCGTGTTACTGAGGCAGGTCAAAATGATGTAGCATTGTCTCAGAATCATGACTTTATCTTTGAATGGCTTGAATGTTAAAATGTGGTTGAATTTTATCCAATGGTTCTACTCGGTTACCAGACACCATGGATATATATGATGATGTTATACATCATTTCTGTATATATATACATATATATATGTGTATTTCAGTGTAGTCATTTGAGTTACTGCCATACATTTATGTTTAGCTGTATCACTGCCTACGTTTATATTTTTGACTGTGATGTTATCCACAGGAACGTTACATGTTGCACTTTTGAATGTTTTAAAATTATATTTTAAAATTTAAAAAAAGCAAAATGATTACAAAGGAATTGAATTGTTAATGCGTGCCTGGACTGTATGAAGGTTGAAGTCTCAAACATTTTATTATGATAAAATTACACAGTTTTAAATACTTTTTTAAAAATAATTTCTTTATGTTACATCGAATACACAATGTCTAAACTCAGAATTTCTATTTCAATAAATTCAGATGAATTTAGTGACTGATTTTGTATTTTCTCTCCCTCTCTCATTTGTATATGGATGGGGTTGAATGTATTATTGGAGCTCCAGGAATTCATACTGTGAACAGATTATTAAAAATAAATTTAGAACTTGAGAATGACCCAATGATCAGTAGTTGTGAGTTGGGCAATGGAAGTGTAATTGCTACAAACAGCTTCAGGGAGTTGTGATCATAGAGTTTTAAAAGTAGACTCCGGAAAGTGGGATTCATACAGGATGTCAATTGGCTCACAAAGCTAATATTGTATGGTACTGTATCAATAATAGTGTAATGATTTATCTGAACATCATTGATGCCAGTGAAATAAGACCAGGTCTGAGAGCAAAAAAAATACTAGTTGTGAAACATGAATACCTCTGAGTTTGCACTCACTCTCATTCTTACAAAGCAAATCTCACAGAGGAGAAGTTGGAGGGACTCAATGGTTAAGGCAGCATCCATAGGTAGATTCAAGACTCCTTTATCGTATAATGAATTCACAATTAGTGAACTTTTCCTTCCCATAAAGGTACACAAAGAGTCATCAGTAGCCCAGTCCAGCACTCCCATCAATAAGAGAAAGCGATAAGTGCCTTCAGAAAGTCAATCAGATATAACTGTATAACAGTTAGTTACAGTACGGAAACAGGCCATCTCGGCCCCTCTAGTCTGCACTGATTTAAGTGAACTCCACTAGTCCCACCTACCTGCTCTCTCTCTATAACCCTCCACTCCCCTCACATCCATGCACTCATCCAACCTTCTCTTAAATGACCACATTGACCCTGCTGCAGCCACCTCTTCCGGAAGGTCATTCCACTCAGCCACCACTCTCTGAGTGAAGAAGCTTCCTCTCATGTTACTTCTAAACATTTCCCCCAACCCTTAATTTATGACCCCTCATTCCAATCTCACCTACCCTCAAGGGGAAGAGCCTATTCACATCTGCTCTAGTCTCGATAAAAAGTTCTGATCAGAAAGGTTTTCAGACCTTTTCTCTCCACAGAAGCTGTCTGACCTGCTGAGAACTGCAACCCCCCCCCCCCACCACCCTGTTTCTCAACGTAACAGCAGCAGCAGGTTTTGTGTTTCTCAATTACAGATGCTCATTTCATTATTAGTTTGTCCATGTGAACAATGTGGGAGAAATCCATACTCCAATGATCAGTAAACAGTCCTGTGAGGCCAGGTGCAGTCAGTGATTAGCAGCGAGAGCCGAATATTAAAAGCTATTCCAGAGCAGAATCCAACATCATTAATTGCAGCTCTTGGCAGACATCAAGAATCCTCTGCAGAATACCGCTGGGCCCCTCTCATCCAATAGCCACTTTTTACGTTGTGGATTGTCAAGTGCAGAAGGAAGAGCAGACTGGAACCATGACTGGTGCCAGGAAGCTGAAAGATGTGAAGAATCACACACCAGCTGGTCACTCAGTGAGTAGAATACTTTCTAATTGTGATAAAAGTAGCTTGAATGAATGAATGACTTAATTAATTATTTATTGTCATATACATAATGTAAATATAAGCTACAGACACAAAGAAACTCTTACTTGCGGCAGTTCCTCAGGCACATAAAACATACAACACTTAAGAAGAGAGAAAAAAATATACAAGGAAGAGGAAAAATTAATGACAAATATTCACAGTTGGAAAGAAATTGTAGTGCAAAAATGTCATGTGATATATGCTGAGTGACAGATGCATAATTAATGCAAGCATTGAGGATGTTGTTGACTTTTCGTCGCCAGGCTGGAAGAAACCAAAATATATAAGTTAAAGGGCATCAAGATCTTCAGAGCCACTGTCACATCAGTTCTCCCATGGTTTTGCAGTTGGCACTGGGGCTGCAGCATGTGGCAGATCTCAGTGAAGACATTGTGATTGGCCTGGATGTCTCAGGAATGGCTCCTTGCTGAGTTTCAGGTTGGATGCTCATGGTAAGTGCAGCTTCTGATTGCATCCCTTCTTCTTCTTTGCACATGACCTCTGCCCATTCTTGGTCATGCTGTGTTTCCAGGGGATGTCTATTAATTCACATATGTTTGGGTGAAATTGGCTTGTGCTGATGCATTGAAGTTGAGACAATTCTGTTAGCATTCATTCTGTGTTCATCATTAAGGAAATACCATTAATTTATTGGATTGAGCTACACTGACTAGAAACCAATCAGCAACCAACTGGAAATGGTAGATTCCTCTTCAAGGTTTAATGTTCCTTTATTTTCTCTTTGGCTTGGCTTCGCGGACGAAGATTTATGGAGGGGGTACCATGTGCATAAATACACCATGTTTTTGTTTGCCTGGAAAGACACACAAAGAGGCCCTGCTAGTCCAGTGCCCAAGTAATGAGAAAGAGAAGTCCCTTTAGAGACACCATTATCCATGGATCTCACCAGCTCCTGTGCTCCCATAAATTCCATAGCCACATGGCCTCCTGTCCATTCCTGTGGTGATCCCAATCTCCAGACATCCACATCATCCTCCTCTATCCTGGTTTTGACCTCCTGGTACAATTAGGAAGATGTCAATGTCCAATGTCCTTCAGGAGCCCTGTTCATCATTGGGCACCCTCACCAATCCTGGTCTTGATACCTGGTTTCTGTAAGCCAGTCTCCAGCAGAAGCTGCCTGTTGTGTGAGCCCTTTGGCCACTGAGCCCCTCCTTGGTTTGCTACTATGGTCTTTTACCCTTAAGGAACTTTTCCCAGGCTTCAAGTAAATCACAAAAATCCGTAGACACCATGGTTGAAGTAAAATCACAAAATCCTGGAGAAGCTCAGCAGGTCAAACAGTGTCCTTTATGTAGCAAAGGTAGAGATACATCACTGACGTTCCTGGGTTGAGCCCATCATCAAAGTGTAAAAATACATATCTATCTTGATAAAGGGCTCAGGCCAGAAACGTCAGTGATGTATCTTTACCTTTGCTACATAAAGGATACTGTTTGACCTGCTGAGCTTCTCCAGCATTTTGTTTCTTTGCTTCTCCCTGGCTTCTACTGGGAAGGGTGGTTTTCTCCCACATTGATGCCCTGCGCCAGTCTGCTGAACCCCTGGAGCCCACAATCTTTGTGGTTTGAGCTGCCAAGCATGGGTGCCACCATCATGGTGCAGATTTAAACCTGTATGTGGTGGTCTGACTCGGCGCTAGGACACTTTGGGAGAGTGCTGGAAGAAATGTCTCTGCCCCCTGCTCTTCTAGGTCTCCTCCGGTGATTATAGCAGAGACAGCATTGGAGACACAAAGCCCCTGAGACTGTTAGCCACAAATTTGTCAAAGTATTCACTTTAGGCACTGATTGAAGCCTTGACTTGCCAGCTCTGTCTTCTTCTATCAGGGACAAAGCAACTCTTTTTTTTTTAAGAATTAAAAATGTAATTTAATAGTTGGTGGAATTCGAGGAGATGGAAAAGGAATTTGTTTAATACAAAGTAGAACCGCTGAACACTTCAGCACAGAACAGGCACCTTCAGCCAATCTCATCCAGGCCAAACTATTATTTCACTGAGTTCCATCGACCCGCACTGGGACAATAGTTCTCCAATCCACGTACCTATCCAAATTTCTCTTAACTGTTGAAATTGAGCCCGCATCCACCACTTCCACTGCATTGATATAGAGTTTTTCTACATTTTTTCCCAGAGAGGGTTCATGTGTATGTGCTACCTCAGGAGAAAAATTGTTGTTCTTCCAATTTGTCCTTGGCTTCTCCATAGCAATGGAGAAGATGAGGGACAAATTCCAACATCTGCAGTCTCTTCTGACTTCATGAGATAATGATAGATTGTTCATTGAAGTTTTCGATTCCAATATTAATTTATCAAAAATGATTAAACCAAAAATATTTCTATTTGAACAGTCTAGTCACTTCTGCATGAAGTAAATTGGTATGAAGTCAGGTTTCTGAAATTTGTTTGAAGAACAAAGAGTTTCAACCCAAAAACATCGACTTGTAATTTCTCTCCATGGATACTGCTCGACCTGCTGAGCTCCTCCAGTTTTTCTTTGTTCACTCAAGATTCCAGCATCTGCTGTTCTTGTGCTGCTCCAGGAGTTAGCTTTTTCTTTATTGCAGCAGATTCCATTTAACGCCGGCTGCCCACTTAAACCCAAATTAACCACAAACCTTGTACATTTTTTTTAATTTAATTTTTTATTTTTCACACCATAAATCACATTAGCCATGATATACACTATTTCTTTTTCACACATATACAGTGACTTTTTCTCCCCCCCCTCCCTCCTCCCAAGCCACCCCCCCCCCTCTCATCCATTTTAGGTATACAATCTAGGTTGCATTAAACCCGTCAGACAATGTTGTCATTCAACAAAAATACACCAGCAATTCTACTGAGTCCATTCTTTTCTTTCCTTCTCCTTCCATCAACTTAGGTAATGTTTGTCCCCGGTAGGTTTTCGCTATTGTATTTAATGTAAGGCTCCCATATTTGTTCGAATATTTCAATATTATTTCTTAAACTATATGTTATTTTTTCTAATGGAATACATTTATTCATTTCTATATACCATTGTTGTATTTTCAAATTATCTTCCAATTTCCAGGTTGACATAATACATTTTTTTGCTACGGCTAGGGCTATCTTAACAAATCTTTTTTGTGCATCCTCCAAATCAATTCCAAATTCTTTGTTCTTTATGTTACTTAGGAGAAAGATCTCTGGATTCTTTGGTATATTGTTTTCTGTTATTTTATTTAATATCTGATTGAGATCTTCCCAAAATTTTCTACTTTCTCACATGTCCAGATTGCATGAATTGTTGTTCCCATTTCTTTTTTACATCGAAAACATCTATCAGATACTGTTGGGTCCCATTTATTTAACTTTTGAGGTGTAATGTATAGTCTGTGTAACCAATTATATTGTATCATACGTAGCCTCATATTTATTGTATTTCTCATCGTTCCAGAACATAAATTCTCCCATGTTTCCTTTTTTATCTTTATATTTAAATCTTGTTCCCATTTTTGTTTAGTTTTACCATTTGTTTCCTCATTCTCCTTTTCTTGCAGTTTAATATACATATTTGTTATAAATCTTTTGATTAACATTGTATCTGTAATCACATATTCAAGGTTACTTCCCTCTGGCAAACTCAAATTGCTTCCTAATTTATCCTTCAAGTAGGATCTCAGTTGGTAATATGCCAGCACTGTATCTCCAGTTATATTGTACTTATCTCTCATTTGTTCAAAGGATAAGAATCTACTTCCTGAAAAACAATTTTCTATTCTTTTAATCCCTTTTTTTTCCCATTCTCTAAAGGAACGGTTATCTATTGTAAAAGGGAGTAGCTTATTTTGCATCAATATTAGTTTTGGTAATTGGTAATTTGTTTTATTTCTTTCTACATGAATCTTCTTCCAAATATTGAGGAGATGATGTAATACTGGAGAAGTTCTATGTTGTACCAATTTTTCATCCCATTTATATAATATGTGTTCAGGTATCTTTTCCCCTATTTTATCTAATTCTAATCTCGTCCAGTCTGGTTTTTCCCTTGTTTGATAAAAATCTGATAGGTATCTTAATTGTGCGGCTCTATAATAATTTTTAAAGTTTGGCAATTGTAAGCCTCCTTGTTTATACCATTCTGTTAATTTATCTAGTGCTATCCTCGGTTTCCCCCCTCTCCATAAAAATTTCCTTATTATTTTCTTTAACTCTTTGAAGAATTTTTCTGTCAGTTGTATTGGCAATGCCTGAAATAAGTACAATATCCTTGGAAAAATGTTCATTTTAATACAGTTTATCCTTCCTATTAGTGTTAGTGGTAGATCTTTCCAATGCTCTAAATCGTCCTGTAATTTTTTCATTAGTGGATTATAATTGAGTTTATATAATTGGCCTAGGTTTTTGTTTATTTGTACACCTAGGTATCTTATTGCCTGCATTTGCCATCTGAATGGAGATTACTTCTTAAATTTTGAGAAATCCGCATTATTCATAGGCATTGCTTCACTTTTATTTACGTTTATCTTGTAAACTGGCACTTCTCCATATTCCTTCAATTTCTTATATAATTCTTTTATTGATAGTTCTGGTTCTGTTAAGTACACTATAACATCATCCGCAAATAGACTGATTTTATATTCCTTGTCTTTTATTTTTATTCCTTTTATATTATTATCTATTCTTATCAATTCTGCTAGTGGTTCTATAGCTAGCGCAAACAATAAAGGTGATAGTGGGCATCCCTGCCGCGTTGACCTGCTTAAGTTAAATTGCTTTGATACATGTCCTTTTATGGTCACTTTCGCTAATGGTCCCTTATATAATGCTTTAATCCAATTAATATACTTCTCCGGTAAACTGAATTTTTGCAATACTTTGAACAAATAATTCCATTCTACTCTGTCGAAGGCCTTCTCTGCGTCTAAAGCAACTGCTATTGCAGGTGCTTTATTTCCTTGTACTGCATGAATTAAGTTAATAAATTTACAAATATTGTCTGTTGTGCGTTTTTTTATGATAAATCCAGTTTGGTCTAAATTTACCATTTTCGGTACCTGTTCTGCTAATCTGTTTGCTAATAGTTTAGCTATTATCTTATAATCTGTGTTTAGCAAAGATATTGGTCTATATGACGCTGGTGAGAGTGGATCTTTCCCTTGTTTTAGTATTATTGTAATTATTGCTGTTTTACATGAATCTGGTAAGCTTTGTGTTTCATCATTCTGGTTGATTTGTTTGTCTTTTTTCCTTGGTGCCAATACCATTTTCTTAGCTTGTTCTGTCTTAAGCTGCCATGCTAGGATTTTGTGCGTTTTTTCACCTAGTTCATAATATTTCTGTTTTGTCTTCATTATATTCTTCTCTACCTTATATGTTTGTAATGTTTCATATTTTATTTTTTTATCCGCCAATTCTCTTCTTTTAGTTGTATCTTCCTTCTTTGCTAATTTTTTTTCCATATTTACTATTTCCCTTTCCAACTGCTCTGTTTCCTGATTATAGTCCTTCTTCATCTTGGTTACATAACTTATTATTTGCCCTCTAATGAATGCTTTCATTGCATCCCATAGTATAAACTTATCTTCCACTGATTCCGTATTTACTTCAAAATACATTTTTAATTGTTTTTCAATAAATTCTCTAAAATCCTGTCTTTTAAGTAGCATGGGGTTTAATCTCCATCTATACATTCTTGGAGGGATGTCCTCTAGCTTTACTGTCGATATTAAGGGTGAATGGTCCGATAGTATTCTAGCTTTATATTCTGTTTTTCTTACTCTATCCTGTATACTAGCTGATAACAAAAATAGGTCTATTCTTGAGTATGTTTTATGTCTAGCCGAGTAGTATGAGTATTCCTTTTCTTTTGGGTTTTGTTTCCTCCATATATCCAAAAGTTTCATTTCTTGCATTGATTTAATTATAAATTTGGTTACTTTGTTCTTTCTGTTAATTTTTTTCCCCGTTTTATCCATATTTGAATCCAAATTCAGGTTGAAATCCCCTCCTATTAGTATGTTCCCTTGCGTATTAGCTACCTTCAAAAAGATATCTTGCATAAACTTTTGATCTTCTTCGTTAGGTGAATATACATTAAGTAGATTCCAAAACTCCGAATATATCTGACATTTTATCTTAACATATCTCCCTACTGGATCTATTATTCCCTCTTCTATTTTAAATGGCACATTTTTACTAATTAATATAGCCACTCCTCTTGCTTTTGAATTATACGATGCTGCTGTTACATGTCCTACCCAATCTCTCTTTAATTTCTTGTGCTCCAATTCAGTTAAGTGTGTTTCTTGGATAAATGCTATATCAATTTTTTCCTTTTTCAGTAAATTTAGTAGTTTCTTCCTTTTAATTTGGTTATGTATTCCATTAATATTTAAAGTCATATAGTTCAGCGTAGCCATTTTATACTTTGTTTATCTTCTCTTTCTGTTTTTCCGTCATTACCTTTCCTCCTTTTCCATTTCTGTTTTCTTATTTTCAACTCTTTACCTGACAACATTCCTACAACATCCAACATTTTCCTTATTCTCCTATTTATATCTTCTTTATCCCCAATCTCCCCTTCCCCTCCTGAGTTGTCCTTTATCCCTTGTCGGACAACCACATCTCCCCTCTCCATTTGGGTTTGCGAATTCACTCGCAAGCGTCAACTGATTTTCCAGTGACCGCTATTCCCCCCCACCCAGCCCCCCCCAGAAAAGATTTCGCTTTTCATATGTAACAAAGGTCACTCTTTTAATTCCCTCCTTATTCTCTCTATTCCATTACCTTCCCTTATTAATTCTTGTCTATACTATCTATATTTTCCTCTAAGTACAGATACATTCACGTATGCACATTGTATCTATTCACTCTTATACCTCTTTACCCACATACATATCAATCGTGATCATTTTTACTCTCATTACCCGTCTTCATCCCTCAGTCTATTTTTGTAATTGTTCTGCAAATTTTCGTGCTTCTTCTGGATCCGAGAATAGTCTGTTTTGTTGTCCTGGAATAAATATTTTCAATACCGCTGGATGCTTTAGTATAAATTTATATCCTTTCTTCCATAAAATCGCCTTTGCTGTATTGAACTCCTTTCTCTTCTTTAGGAGTTCAAAACTTATATCTGGATAAATGAAGATTTTTTGTCCTTTATACTCCAGTGGTTTGTTGCCCTCTCTTACTTTTTCCATTGTCTTCTCCAGTACCTTTTCTCTTGTAGTATATCTTAGGAATTTTACTAAAATAGATCTTGGTTTTTGTTGTGGTTGTGGTTTAGAGGCCAATGCTCTATGTGCCCTTTCTATTTCCATTTCTTGCTGTAGTTCTGGACATCCTAGGATCCTAGGGATCCAATCTTTTATAAACTCCCTCATATTCTTGCCTTCTTCATCTTCCTTAAGGCCCACTATCTTTATGTTATTTCTTCTGTTATAATTTTCCATTATATCTATTTTTTGAGCTAGCAGTTCTTGTGTCTCTATAGCTTTTTTATTAGATTCCTCCAATTTCTTTTTTAAGTCTTCTACCTCCATTTCTGCTGCTACTGCCCGCTCTTCCATCTTGTCCATTTTCTTTCCCATTTCTGTTAAGGTCATATCTATTTTTTTCATTTTCTCTTCTGTGTTGTTTATTCTTCTTCTTAAATCATTAAATTCCTGTGTCTGCCATTCTTTAAATGACTCCATGTATCCTCTAACAAGAGAAAGTATATCCTTTATCTTGCCTTTCCCTTCTTCTTCTATTTCACTGTACTCTTCCTCTTCTTCTTCCTCTGGGTTGGCCATCTGTTGTTTCTTTGTTGCCCTTTTCTTCTCTTCTTTCTTGTTTCCGTTGTCTTCTGTGGTCTCTTCTTGCTGCAGGTGTTCTGCAGCTGTCGTTGCCGGCTGTGGAGATCGACTCCCCAGCTGGTCCCCCCTCCTGTTGGTGTGTTTTTTTTTCATGCGCATCGCGCATGCGCGACTCCTCGCGCATGCGCGGTTGCGCACTTTTACTTGGATCAGCAAGCCATTTTTGTAGTCCTATTTCTACCGACCTGAGGAAGCGGGCTTCTCTCTCCACAGCGGGCCTCTTCGGACAGGTAAGGCCTTCTCCTTCTTCCTCCGTTGTCTTCTCTTCCTCTCTTCTTACCGTTGATTTTGATTTTTCTTTTTTTGTCGCCATCTTCTTTCCACCTTTATACTCACTTTTCTTTAACTTTTATTTCTGTGCCTTTGTATTTTCCCTTGTTTTTCCCGACTTTTCTGGAGAGGGCTGGAGTTCACCGTCCGGCCACTACTCCATCACGTGACTCCTCTGACAAAGCAACTCTTAATGTGGCAGCAGGTGTTTGCAGCTTACAGATGTTATGAGTACTCTTCATGCATTTGCTAAATGAATTGGCACATGTCACTACTCAGCATCACATGCTGCCAATTAATTTTATAGCCACTGGGTTGGTCTGGGTGAAAATAACTGAGTGTTCACTCAGTTCTACATGAATGAATGCATTTGACTGTCTCTCAATAAGGAGGGAAGGATAGCAATGCTGGCGATTCAGAATACTTACCATATCAGCCTTCATGTCAGTGCTAAATAGGATAAAGAACCCTTAAATGGGTCTCTGAATGAGCCTATTATTCAGGAGTCTAATAAAGGCCATTTCAGATAGCCCAAAAGTCAGGATATAAAGGTGGAGAAACTCCACCGAAACGCATAATCACCTACCTCTCTGAATGTGCAGAGATGGTCTCTGAGCTGCATATTCCAATCCTCTCCGAAAGGGATAATCTCCGCAGCGCAGCCTTTCGCCGATTGATCTGTATTGGCAGCTGTGCTCGGTGGCTGTTTAGGCGCGGGCTGATGATGCTGTCAGCCCATGACCTATCTTCCCACTCTCCCCTCTCCCTCCAAGACAGGGGGGGTGGGGAGCCCTCGGGCAGTCGGGGCAGCGGGAACTGTCAGCGGGGGCAGTTGGGGCAGCAGGAGCTGTCAGTGGCTACCAGCGGGGCAGTGGGAGCAATCAGGGCAGTGGGGACAGGTGGGGCAGTGGGGACTGTTGGAGCAACGGAGAATGTCGGAGCATCAGGGACTGGTGGTGGGGGGGGGGCGGCCGGTGCGGGCTGAGACCGCTACACTGGGCTGCTTTGGCTTTCGGGGCCACTCCCTGTTGTTCAAAACACAGCAGAACAATGGCCATCTTCCCTATCCAAAATCCCCTATGCAGCTGGAACTGTTCTGGGAACCATAGAGCGGTTTCAGCTGCATGGGGGATTATGGGTAGGGAAGATGGCCTTTCTCTTCCGAGTATTGATGATGGGTGGCTCTATGGCATCCTTCGACCCACCTCCACAGGGATCCAGAGGGTGCTACGAGGGGCCTCTTCTTTGAATGGGACGCTGGAGCAGCCTTTTTGGGCTGCAGACTGAATGGTAAATTCCAGATTTTCGATCTGCCCCTTAGCCAGTCTCCAGGTGGAGGCCCAAACTGAAATGGTCTTAATATTTGAGGGGTAGCAACTATTCCTGAACTTAGTAGTACAGGTCCTGTGGCATCTGTACCTCCTTCCTGATGGCAGCAGCAAGAAAACAGCATGTCCTGGGTGTTGTGGATCCTTGATAATCAAGTCAAGACAAATCAAGTTTATTGTTATCTGATTGGACAAGTATAACCCGATGAAACAGCATTCTCCGGTCCTCGGTGCAAAACACTCAGACACAGCCAGACATAACTCACACATACAATACATGTGCAGGATAAGTATTTCATTAACACAAATAAATAAATAAATAAATAGATAAATTTTGTTTCATGAATGTGAGAGTCTCTGAAATGGTTAATGTGAACAGTTCAATTGGTCATTCAGTATTCTCACTGACTGTGGGAAGAAGCTGTTTCGCAGCCTGGCGGTGCTGGCTCTGATTCTCCTATATCTCTTTCCCAATGGGAGCAGCTGAAAGATGCTATGTGCAGGGTGGAAGGGGTCCTCAATGATTTTGTGCGCCCTCTTCAGACAACAATCCAGGTAGATCACATCGATGACGGGGATGGGGAGGGGGAGGAGACTCTCTCTGCCACTTTTATGGTCCTGTGGATCAATTTCTCTGCAGCAACTGTACCACACTGTGATTCAGCTGGCCAGGATGTTCTCGATAGAGTTCCTATAGAAGGTTGACATAATGGTGCCCAGTAGCCTTGCCCTCTTCCGTCTTCTCAGGAATTGAAGTCACTGTTGTGCCTTCCTGACAACTGAGGAAATGTTGAGTGCCCACATAGGTCACTAGTTAGGTGAACTCCAAGGAACTTGGTGCTCTCCACTCTCTCTACTACAGAATTGTTGATGTACAGTAGAGGGTGGTCATTTCTGGTCCTCCTGAAGTCCACAATTATCTCCTTCATCTTGTTCATGTTGACACTCAAGTTGTTACTCTTGCACCATGACCTCGATGTTGCTGATGAGGCCAGCAAGCTTGATGACACTGTTGGAGCTCGATCTGGCAATGCATTCATGGGTCAGTAGCATGAACAGGAGTGGGCTGAGCACACATAATTGCTGCTGCCCTCTGATGGCAATGGTACGGGGGACAGGAGACTTAAGATGAGCACTCAATAGAACAAAAACAGCTTCTTTGCCTGCGCCATCAAATTTCTGAATGGACAAGAAACCACAGACACTACCTCACTTTCTCTTCTCTTCACTAATTTATTTTTAAAAAATATAATTGATAGCAATATTTTAAAATATAATGCTGCCATAAAACAATGAAGTTCATGATATGTTTATGACAATAAATTCTGATTCTGATTCCATGTAAATATTCTTGATGGTGGGGAGAGTTTTTCCTGTGATGTATTAAGCTGAGGCCACAACCTTTTGCAGGACTTTTTGTCAGAAGTATTAATGCCCCTATGCCAGGCCATGATTCAGCTGGTCAGCACAATTTCCACTACACATATGTGGAAATTTGCCAAGATTTCCGATGACACACCTAACCTCCACAAACTCCTGAGGAAATAGAGGTGCTGACCACATTGTATCATAATGTTTAAAAAAAAAATTTAATTGTCTGCTCATAGTTCTTGTGATGCTCTCATCTCAGATTAAAAGTGCCTTGACTCTGCCTGACAATATGTCTAAATGTAACAAATGTATCCTGTGAAACCAGAAAGTCTGTCTGACGCTGTGAGAAAATACACATAAGTGTTGACTCAACTCAGTGGGACTTGCAGCATCCAGAGGAGGCAAGGATGTATAATCAAAGTTTTGGCCCTAGTTGACTTCGTCAAGGCATCTTTTTTTCTGGCACCAGTTTGTTCACTTCCTGAACCCAGCCTGCATGAATGGCTATTACCAATTATTTGCAAATTAGGTGTGGAAATTCAAACAGAGCACTGGATTAATAATTCATGAAGCTGTGATGAATGCCTTTTAAGGGGCTTTCCATTATTCATGAAGAATAGTGAGGTGCTGGCACCTTGTCCTGCAGAGAAGGGTCAACGGTAAACAGCTGTTTTCTTCATTGTGAAATTGCTTCTTGTCACAACTTCACTGAGAGCAGATAACACAGCATGTAGCACTATGGTTATACAATCAAGTCAAATATTTAAACACTCCAACAAATATTCAAAAAAGTGATAATCAATTAAAAGATTACTGCAGGATAAAGTGATTCCAATGATGTATACTTAATAGGAAGGCAAATCATAAGGATTTAAATTTGACCACTCTGGGCCAGCTCAGTGTTTACTCTTGAATTTGGGAAACTTTAAAGCTGGGAAATTGTGTTGCTGCCTAGGAGAGTGGGAGTGGGGAGCGGAGACTCTCTAGGGTCCAACAGGTCCTCCTGGCGGCTGCTTGCACAGGCTTTAAATGGCCTGTTAATGGAGCTGATGGTGTTTTGAATTAAAATCTTGCAACTGTGAGTTCTGTACCCTGGCAGAGGCAGTGAGGGGTTACAGCCTCTGAGGGAGCTGCAGACTGGTATAAGACTGGTATAAGGTACTGTGTGGTGACCCTGAAAGTCCAGGACATCTTGTTCACAGACTTCAAACTATTAGTCCTTCCCCAATTTTGCACCCCTGCACTGCTGGGTCTGGATTTTCAGTGCCAGCTTCAAACCATTTCCCTGCACTTTGGGGGGCCTCATGCTCCACTCTCTGTCTGTAACCACTCCACCCCGGAAGCCTCCTGCCAGTGGCAGCCCGAGCCACCCGCCTCCACGCCCCGGGGCCTCACCTGTAGTTTCTCCACCCTCCGAGTTGCTCTGCCAGCGCTTTTCGCAAACCTCACCCGTGGCTGGAAGCCTGTGGCCACCAAAAGCCGGCAATATAGTTTTGAAGCGAGGTGCGCAGACTGCTAGATGAGGGCATTATCGAACCTAGCTTGAGTCCCTGGAGGGCCCAGGTGGTGGTTGTTAAAAACGGGGAGAAGCTGCGGATGGTGGTTGACTACAGCCAGACAATCAACCGCTTCACGCTTCTGGATGTGTATCCCCCTTCCATGGATCACGGATGTGGTGAATCAGATCGCCTAATACCATGTATTTTCCACCATTGACTTACGTTCGGCCTATCATCAGCTCCCAATCTGCCGAGAAGACCGACCTTTCACGGCCTTCGAAGCGAATGGGCGGCTGTATCAATTCCTCAGGGTACCCTTTGGGGTCACTAATGGCGTCGCGGCCTTCCAGCGGGAAATGGACTGGATAGTGGACCAGAACGAGCTGACTACTATTTTCCCGTTTCTGGACAATGTCACCATCTGCGGCCATGACACGGAGGATCATGATGCCAACCTTGAGAAATTTTTTCAGATGCAACTCGGCTGAACTTGACCTACATTTTCGACAAGTGTTTCTTCTGGATCACAGCTAGCAATTCTAGGTTATGTGGTGGAGAATGGGGTAGTCATACCGGACCCTGACTGCATGCATCCCCTCATGGACTTGCTACCCCCCCCCCCCCCCCCCACCACACCCAGAAGGCACTCAGACGCTGCCTGGGCTCTTTCTCTTAGTATGCCCAATGGGTTCCACACTATGCCGACAAGGCACGGCCACTCATCAAGACCACCTCCGTCCCCCTGTCAACTGAAGCCAGAGCGGCCTTTGACCGCATCAAATTGGACATCGCTGCTGCAATGCTGCACGCCATCGACGAGTCCATTCCGTTCCAAGTCGAGAGCAATGCGTCTGACTTTGCACTGGCAGCCACTTTGAACCAGGCCAGCTGGCCGGTAGCCTTCTTCTCCAGAATCCTCCAGGGTCCTGAGAGCCGACACTCCTCTGTCGAGAAGGAGGCCCAGGCATAGTCGAAGCAGTACATCGTTGGAAACACTACCTCACTGGCAGGTGCTTTACACTGCTGACCAACCAACGTGCGGTCTCCTTCATGTTTAGCAATACCCAGCGAGGTAAGATCAAGAATGACAAAATCGCCAGGGGGAGAATCGAGCTCTCTACCTTTAATTATGACATACTGTATCAGCCTGGTAAACTCAATGACCTGCCAGATGCGCTCTCTAGGGGGACTTGCACCAACATACAACTGGACAGGCTGCAGAGACTCCACGAGGAGCTCTGTCATCTAGGGGTCACTAGGTTCGCGCACTTTGTCAAAGCTTGCAAGCTGCTCTACACGATCGAGGAGATTCGCTCCATGACGCGAGCCTGCCCAGTGTGTGCTGAGTGCAAGTCCCACTTCTTCCGTCCGGAGAACACCCATGTCATCAAAGCCACCTGCCCCTTTGAGCGTCTCAGCGTAGACTTCAAGGGGCCCCTACTGTCGACCAACCGTAACACCTACATCCTTACGGCCATCGACGAGTACTCCTGTTCCCGTTCACTGTGCCCTGCTCGGACATGACTGTCTCCTCAGTCATAGAGGCTCTGCACAGCATCTTCGCCATCTTCGGGTACCCCAGTTACATCCACAGTGACAGGGGGTCTCATTTATGAGTGCAGAGCTGCGGCAGTACCTTCTGGAGCATGGTATTGCTTCAAGCAGGACCATTAGCTATAACCCATGTGGTAATGGGCAAGTCAAAAGAGAGAATGCCACCGTCTGGAAAGCGGTTACGCTTGCCCTCTGGTCCAAAGGTCTCCCCACCTCTCACTGGCAGGACGTGCTCACTAGTGCCCTACACTCCATCCGCTCCCTCCTATGCACCACGACCAATGCCACCCCCCATGAAAGGATGTTCTCTTTCCTGAGGAAATATGAATCGGGAACGACCATACCGGCGTGGCTCACAGTTCCCGGTCCGGTCCTCTTACGATGCCATGTCTGGTATTCAAAGAACAACTCCTTGGTTGACTGAGTGACTCTGCTCCATGCGAACCCGCATTATGCCTATGTTGAGTACCCGGATGGGCGGGAGGACACAGTCTCTGTAAGGGACCTAGCCTAAGCCGGATCAAGCATGGCAGTGCCTTTAACCCAACCTCACCCTATTCCTTCTCCCCCACATTATGTGCTTGAACAGAGGGACCAGCACCACCCCACCAGCTCAGGCCAAACTGTCGACAACCCCATTGCAGTGGCTGCACCCTACTGGCCTGCTGGCAACATGACTCTGGCAACCCCAGTCCCGGCATCATAGCGATCACGCCGGATGGTCAGGCGTCCTAACCGGTACAGCCCCTAACCTCCATCCACCCCGGGGTCAGTTCTCAAAGAAAGGGTGAATGTGATAGTACAGATTCTATTACCAATGTGTATATGTACAGAATGTAGTGTAGGATGACTGTGATTGGCTGAGAGTGTAGCCACACCTACTGGCAGGTCTTAAAGGATTGCTCCTAGCCAGACCAGGTCATTCTGAACTGCTCGACCTACTTGTGATATGCTCCAGTCTTTTAGTTAATAAAAGCCTTGGTTTGGATCAACAAATCTTTGGTTCTTTCGATCCGATCTACACACTCACATTCCACTTTAAGTAATCCCTATGCCATCGGTGCTCTGTGATTAGTAAGGAATTGCTTAAGGTGGTATGTGGGTGGGAAGGGAAGGTTGAGAATCACTGTTCTAGACCCAATTGTTACTGAAATATTTTGCTTGAGAAAAATTGTCACTGGCCCATTTCCTTTGGAGTTATGAAACCATGCCCATAATGAGTCATTTAGGTTCAATTAAAAAAGTGGTTTTCAAACTTTTTCTTTCTACTCACATACAACCTTAAGTAATCCCCTACTAATCACGTAGCACCTAAGGCATAGGGAGTAGCACTTCAAGTGGAATGTGAGTGGAAAGAAAAAAAGGTTGAGAACCACTGCCTTAAGATGTCAACAGGAGGCATCAGTGTTTCTTGTCACTTTTTAGCCTATGCCTGAATACAGCCCTGATCTCATTGCATGCAGGCAATGGCTCCTTCATTCGCTGAGGAGCAGCCAATGGATTTGAATGTTGTGTGATCATCAGAGAACATCCTTACCCTGCACTTTGTTGAAAGCAAGGTCATTGATAGCGCAGTTGAAGATAATGGGCCTAGGATACTGCTCAAATAACCTGCTGTCGTGATGTCCTGGCATTGATGACGATGATGATTCACTTTATTGTCATTGTACCAGTAAACCAGCCAGTGAAATACAACCAGCATCTGACCAGGTTAAATAAATAGTGCTATATAATATTGGAATAAAACACGTGCAATTTAAATCAACAACAACTCTATTCTACAACGAGCTGTTGAAAAGTCTTGGTTTTACAATGTGAGGGCAGGACCACTCAACACCGTGAGTTAGTCTTCAACATAGTCACAGTCTTGTCAAAGAAGCTCTTCTTGAGACTACTGGTGTGTGAGTGAAGGCTCCTGTAGTGTCTGTCTGATGGGAGAAGAGTGAAGAGTCCATGATTTGGATGTGATGCTTCTTTGATGATGTTTCTCATCCTGCACAAACATTGTTCCTATAGATGTTTTCGATGGTGGGCAATTGGATTCCAATAATCTATTGGGTAGTTTTCACTACTTGCTGGAGTGCCTTGCAATCCTGTGCAAGATAATTCCAATAGCACACTGAAATACCATATGTTAGCACGCTCTCAATTGTGCATGCACAGAAATCCAATAGTATCCTGGGACAGAGGGATATCTTTCTCAAACTTCTCAAAAAATAAAGTTGCTGTTCTGTCTTTTTAAGCTGATTTGAAGAATTCAAGGACCAAGTGAGATCTTCAGAGAAATAGATGCCAAGGAATTTAAAGCTCAATAAACGTTCCACCACCACTCTATTGATGCAATTCAGGACATGAGCGTGACTTCTGGCACGCCTGAGGTCCATGAAGATCTCCTTGGTCTTCTGAGTGTTGAATGTTGTTTGTTATCGGCACATCACAAGGCCGGGTGCTGAACCTCATCCCTATAGGCCATTTCATTGTCCCCTTTATTGCGAACTTGAATATTAAATTTGTTCTATACATAGGAATGCAGTTGGAGGTAAAAAGGGAATACAAAAAGGGGCTCAATACACAACCCTGGTGCACACCAATATGCAATGTACAAATGGAAGAGAAAATATTGCTCATCTTAACAGACTGAGTTAGTCCAAAATCCATTTACAAAGGTATGGGCTGATACCAATATAGATGAAGTTTGGTTATCAGCTTAGAGAACACAACAGCATTGAAAGCTGAGCATCAAGGATGCAAATGTTGGGGAGGGCCTTGATAAAATAGTTGTTACAAAGGAAGTAGTGATGGAGAAACTAATAGGACTAAAGCCAGACAAATCACCTGGTCCTGATGATATGCATCCAAGGGTTCTGAAGGAAATGGCAGAAGTTATAGTTGATGCATTGGTGGTCATATACCAAAATTCCTTGGATTCTGGCAGGTCCCGGCAGACTGGAAGACAGGAAATGCCATGCCACTTTTTAAGAAGGGATGTAAGCAGAAGACTGGAAATTATCGGCCAATTAGCTTGATGTCTGTAGTTGGAAAAATGCTTGAAACCGTCATTAAAGATGAAATAGTGAAACTTTTGGAACGTAAGGGTTCAATCAGCTAGACGCAGCATGGTTTTAGAAAAGGAAGATCTTGTTTGACAACTTGTTAGGATTCTTTGAGGATATAATGGGTGCAGTGGATAGAGGGGAACAGGTTGATGTTGTATATTTGGATTTACAGAAAGCATTTGATAAGGTGCCACACAAGAGACTTATCAGTAAGTTACAGGAAAGTGGAGTCCAGGGAAGTCTATTGGCATGGATCGAAAATTGGTTGTTTGACAGGAGGCAGAGAGTCGGGATAAGTGGGAGTTTTTCAGGTTGGCAGAGAGTGGTAAGTAGGGTGCCGCAGTGGTCAGTGCTAGGCCCACAACTGTTCATAATTTACATTGATGACTTGGAGGAGGGGACAAAATGTGGTGTAGAGTTTGCGAATGACACCAAATTGAATGGAAGAGCAAATTGTAATGAGGATGTGGAGAGTCTGCAGAGGGATATAGTTAAGCTGGATGAGTGGGCAAAGGTCTGGCAGATGGAGTACAATGTTAGTAAGTGTGAGGTTATCCACTTTGTCAAGAAAAATAAAAGAGCTGAATATTATTTAAATGGTGAAAAACTACAGCATGCTGTTGTGCAGAGGGAATTGATATCAATCAGAGAATCTACCGTAGCATGAGCAGCATGTATGTTGAAAATGTTGCTGAACATCATCTCTAACTTGGGATGATAGACCAACATCCACAACCAACTTCCTTCCTGCAAGATACTGCATGAGTCCTGTCTTTGGCATAGTTTCCTTGATGTCCATTGACATTTGTACTGAAGATTCATGAAGCCACAATCAATTACATTTTGCTTTGATGACAAGGGTAGCCAATGGTGTTTCTTGGTCAAGTGGCACACTAGGGCCTTCCCATTAAAAAAAAATGCACAAAAACCACCTCCACAAACACAGGTCATGACTCAATGAAATAACATATTTAGTTAATTTTACATTGTTCAATATGTCCTTCCATTAAATAAAACATCAATGAGTATTTCTTATCTCTATGTGATGCAATGTCGAAATAAATTAATAACAATAACTCCCATCAATTCACAGATTATTTATTCGGCAACGTATTAATTGTAAAATCTCTGTGGGTGGCCATGCAGGCTGCTGTCAGGGGGCGGCTGGTGGGGCTGTCAGGGGGCGGCTGGTGGGGCGGCCACTGGGCAGCCAGGCGGCCAATGCAGGCTACGACAACCTTGCCAATCATCTGCTGAGAGCCTGCCCCGCTGGCCATCCACCCTCTGGCACCTCACCGGGCCATACATTGGTGCCAATGGCTCAATGTGGGATCAATGAGAAAAATGGTTGTCTTCTTGAGGGTAGAATCTCATGTGGAGAGTGGTTGCTGTGTGGAATGAGCTTTCGGGAGGAGTAGTGGCATCATTTTGTTATTTAAGGAAATATTGGCTAGGTATATGGATGGAGAGGAATGAAGGCTTATGGGGAGGGTGCAGGTAGCTGGGAGGAGAGTACTTAGTTCAGTGTGGGCTAGAAGGGCCAAAAATGCCTGTTTCTGTGCTGTAATTGTTGTATGGCTATATGGTTATAATCCCCCACGCAGCTGGAACCACTTTATGTTTCCCTGGAGCTGGCAGAGTGATTCCAGCTGCATGGGGGATTATGAGTAGGGAAGACGGCTATTTTTCCCATTGATCCCGCATTGAGCCGCTTCTAGGTGCTACTTTTATGCTGAACAGCTCAGAGCAGCCTGATGAGATGTCAGCTGGGAGTGGCACTCCAGAGCACTCAATTGAGCCCGGCAGCGCAGCACTGCACCCTTGGGATGGAAATTAATTACTGGGCTAGTGATTTGGATATTGGGTGGGTAAGGCGAGGACAGTGGCGCCCCCCTGCAAGTGGCCCCTGTTCTCTGTCTCAACTGTCATACCCTAGAAACACCTATGAGGGCAGCTGCTCCAACCTCACCCCTGGCATTCAGCATGTAATCCATGTTTGGACCTTGGTTGTAACCAGGTTTGGAGTCCAGTGATCCAAGTGTGTTGGTTCTGACTGAGGAACTGCTGCTTGACTAGTCTGCTGACGATGGCTCTCATCTCTGTAGTTGATTAAGAAGTATGTGTCATTGGGATAGTGAGTCAGATTGGATTTGCCTTGTGAATTGACGAAGTTGCTCAGCAGATGCCATAGTTGCACCCCAGTGTGGGCAGCTTTACTTAAGAAATGGCCAGTCTGGAAAGCAGGTCTTCAATCTTCCAGCCTGTCCATTGTCTAGTCCTATTCCCTTTTTTGAATCCATCACTCTCAGCCTCTTGTTGATACATGAACTGAATAGTATTAGATGGAGACTGGCTTCTGTGAGAACTGGGGATTCAGGAAGAAGCCAAAATGGATCATTCATTCAATACTTCTGCTTGAATGTCAGTGCAGCTGGAGCTGCTGTAACAGACCTGGGGAGAGCGGGGAGCAGATACACAGTGATCCCCTGTGTGGGGTCTGACTGCCCAGCCCAACTACCAGCCAGGCTGTGGACTGCTGGAGAATGGCTTGAAGGGTGCCAGGTATCAGAAGCTGGAAGTGAGAGGCTGCTGAGTGCTTCCTGATCATGTAGCAGGTTTGGATCTGGAGCTTGAGTTGATGATGGTTTGGACTGGAATCTGTGAAGCTTTAGAGGCTGTGAGTGCTCTGGATACAAATGCATGGATGCTCAGTGAATCTTAAGGGATTCTCTTCTCTGACTGAAAGGGGTATCGGGCAATTTCTGCTGATAGCAAATCTTTGACTGCCTTCCGCCAGACTAAAGTCAATTTTGTGTCATATTACACCTGTTTTATTACATGACAATAAAGGAATCTTGAATTTTGAACACAGCCATCCATGCTGCGGCCCTGATATCAATATCAGTGATTCATTCCCACCATTAATTGCTCTCCACAATAACCACAAACAAACATAACAGCACAGCAAAGCATCAGTTTGATCTGTTACTTGTGAAATTGCTTAACTCAGCCTATTGCATGATAGGTTTGCTAGTTCATGTACCAGTAGTCCTGTGTTGTGCTTCACTTTTAGACATGCCTGATACTACTCATGTCCGACTATGGCCCCTGATTGAAGCAGGGTTAATCTCAGCTGTCCCAGACAGTGAATAAAGCTGCACTCTAGACCTTCAGAATTTTATTTTAGCTTAACCAGCTCGAATTCCTCCTGGACATCGATTGCAACACTTGCATGGAAAAACATGGCCGATTTGAAGGAATATATTTTCTCTGGAGAAATCTGTGAGGGCCTGTATTAAGCTTGAATTCAAAAAAGTGAAATGATCAGTAAATCACATTGACAAATCGAGGTTACATTGTTCTTTTTCTTAAATACTGGTCACTGTGGCCACATTGTGGCAGGTGATGGACGATCTGAGGAAGAGTGATGACATGTTCATGAAGAACAATAAAGCATTCCCAAATACAGCTGCAATAATCCATAGGAGGAAATGATGTGCACTTAGCAATAGACTTGGGAATGGGAGGAAGGGATAAAAATGAAAGAAGTTATAACGTTGGCTGAGTTTGAATCATTTTTGAAGCTTTTCAATGTATTTAAACAATAAAATTTGAATTGTTGGTTTTGTAGAACTGTTCAAACTGCATACAGAGTCCTAAATCTCAGTAGGGACAATGTGGAAAAGTTTAGTTTAAAATATGTGGGTGGTTGGTCTGTGCCAAATTTTTCCATAATTGTGATTCATTTACTGTGATTTTGAATATACTGTCATGGTACAACAGTCCCATCTACAGGCCTGAAAGCAGATTGCTACTGAGCATTTGAACAATGCATCAAAGGAATAAATGAATCACATCAAATTTCCTCTCGAAATTCACAGGAGGATCAGCATTTAACCTGTCTATTTTATATAATTTTAGGGATATTTGATTCTATTTTCTCTGTGGGAGATCTGATGGGCCACACAAAACTATGAAGTTCATGGATAGGGTAGAAGTAATAAGTCTTTCTCTTGAGCAGAAGTATTCAATTCTATGGCACATAGGTTTAACGCAGGGTGTTAAATGTTTAAATGGGATCTCAGAAAGAATATTATCATCTAGAGAAGCCATTCTCATCCTTTTTTGATAACAACTCTGTTTCCCCTGCTCAAAGTTCATGGGCCCCCTTCCCTGTGAAGCAGTTGAGTTTTGGTTTCTTCCATGCTTCTCTCCTACCAACAACATATAAAACAGAAAAAAATATTTATGCTTCGTGAAGTGAAAAGGCGATTTTTACTTAGGGTGGCCATAGGTCCCTCATTGAGAACGGCTGAGGGGATTGTTTAAAATGAGACTCATTGCCTGAGTGGTGTGGGAGGGAAGTACTCTCACAACATTTATAAAGCATGAAGATGAGCACTTGCATTCTCAATGCAGAAATGTCTGGAAGTAGGATTTATGTACATACGCACTTAATGGTGTGCTGTATGAGTCTACTGCTCTAAAAATCTAACATGTTGGAGAAAGGGCAGGTACAGCATGCACAGAAATGTCCTGAAAATATTTGCATCTGTGGCTGGAGAAAGGTAATATCAGAGAAGGACCTTAAGATCCATCAAGTGCTTGACAAAGCTTAATAAGGGACCTTGCTTAATAAGGGACCTTGCATTGACTGCTTCTTTTGAAGAAGGGTATTAATATCTCAACTGCAAGCAAAACAATTGCAGACCCAGCAATAACTAGGTGTCTCGAGTCCAATCAGCAACAGAAAGGAAGATCAACGGGCACAAGCTAGAAATATTGTGGACCAGGTTGTCCAAGATTCAAGAATGGAAGTCCATTGACCCGGACCTTGCTCACTTACTGGAGGGGGATTAAGAGAGGTGAAAAGGATACTGGAAAAAGATGGGAAACATCACATAGATTTATGAGGGAAAAGAGAAAGAGGAAATAAAAGGAATTAAGTCAACTCAAATCAAGAAATAACAGGAAATCGAATGACTTGGAAGAGAAAGCTTTCTTCAGTGTCATGGCTCAAGGACTCTCTATGTAACTGGTGAATAGGTTGTTGATACATCAGTGCAAAAGGCAGGAGTACAGGGATTTTTGGGATGCTTAGAACACACTAGAATCATCTGGCATTGGATACAAACAGCTAAGAGGGAAAACAGTCTTGCAAGTAGTATTTTTAGATCTAGCCAATGCCTTTAGATCAGTCCCTCATAAGATGCTCTGAACAGCCTTCAACTTCTTCAAAATACCAGAGGCCATCACACATCTCATCCAAGCATATTTTCAGGATCTCCAGTTCTCCAGTACAACATAGAAATAGACAGTGCCTGGAAATAGGTATAATGGCAGACTGCACCATCTCTCCCCTTGATTTCACCATGCCAATGGAGCTCATCATCTGTGCATCATACTGGGTGGTAGGAGGGGAGCGCCTGAAGAATGGGGTACGTCTTCCTCCAATTAGAGCAAATATGGATGACATGACCACATTAATGACAACAAAGGTCTGCACCAGGTGTCTACTTGATAGGCTTCATAGCAACATCAAATGGGCATGAATGGAAATCAAGCCAAGCAAATTTTGCAGTATTTCCATTGTCAAGGGCAGCCCTGCAGATGGAAAGTTTTGTATTTATGAAAAACCGATCCCAACTGTCCTGGAGAAACCAATCAAAAACCTTGGATGTTGGTTTAATGCAACCCTAAAGGACACTGAGCAAGTTGAACAACTCAGGCAGGATATACTGGGCAGCCTTAAGCAAATTATCACACTGCTCTTCCAGAGAACCTAAAGGTGTCATGTCTCCAGTTCAGCCTACAATCATGACTCATGTGGCTATTAACAATATATGAAGCATCTCTATCAAATGTTGAGAAAATAGAGAGACTGATTGGCTCACAAACAAGGAAGAGGCTCGGACTTAGTAGAGTAGGGTTTTTTGGGGATGGAATCCTGTCATTGCTATTGTCTAACCTTGTCTAACCTTGAATGCATATGTACCAAAGTGAGGGTGGAGATGGCACTCAGAGAATCATGGGACCTGTGCATAAGAGGTGCCACGCAGCCTTATAAATAGGCAGAAAATGGATGCTGGCTGCAGCAGTAAAGAATGGAAAATCCCCACTCTGACACCAGGACACGATGGGTATGTGCAGCAAGGTAGAGGGGCCTTTGGCTTAGAAACAAAGAAACCCACCAGTCAGAAAGCAAGTCCATCTGAACGTTGGCAACTGGTGGTGGAGGAAGTGTGCTGACAAGAAGCAGCAACCAGGTTTGTCAAAGCCACATCTAACCAAAACAAGGGTAATGGACAAGATTGGAGGGCATTGAAAGGAGGAGACTAACCTGTAAGGACCTGTGGAATAGAAGTCATAGAAGAATAGAATAAGCTTTATCATCAATGACACATCACTGCCCTCTCCCACAAATCTAATTCTGTGGTTGGGAGAGGATCAAGCATGTCCCCTCTGCACAATTCCTGCTACCCTCAAGCACATTTTGGTTGGGTGCAACGTCCAAGGCTGATATAACTGCAGTCGAACTTGAAGAAAAGAACGTCAAAAGCCCTGCCGTCAAACACCCAGAACCCAGACACCCTCTCATGCCTAATACCTTTCATCCAGGGGATAACAAGTCACAGGACCCAGTGCTCCTCTGAGATATAGGCCAGCTGAACACAGCCAGAGATTGGAAAATGCTTGTAAATCTCAGCCAGTGACTCTCTTTCCACTGGAAATTGCCACCACCAACCTGAGACCAGATCTGGTACTCTGGTCCAGTTCTCGGCAGATTGCCTTGATTATTGAGGTGACGGTTCCTTGGAAGGGCCGATGGATGAGCTGCAGAATGGATCACATTATGTTAAACTAATCTTGTCGCAGAAGCAGAAGAGTGAGGCTGGAAGGTGAGGATGTGCCCGGTTGAAGATGGTTGTAGAGGATTTGTTGTCAAATCCATGACCAAGTTTCTGAGGGAAGTAGGAATCACAGGGCAGGCCCTTAGAAAGACAATTAAATCACTCTCCTACTCGGTTGAAATGAACAGTCACACGCTCTGGCAGAAAAGAAGGCATTCAATCTAGGCTCCAAATGACCACTAGGAGAAACGGATATGGGACACACACCCAGGTCTGATCAGCCTGTGGTGGGCCTGCCTTGGCAGAGTGTCTTGAGTTTTAAAGGCTGAAACACTCAATGATATCAGGGAATACAACTGAAGATGTGTCTGATACCTGATACTATTCCCTAGTGGTCATCCTATTATAATTGAGGCAACCAACAGGGATTGGAAACATCAGAGATTGGAAATCCTAGTCCTATAAATCAACCTATTAAATCAACAGAATTTTTTTTGCTGCCTGCCAAATTTGGATTTGAACTCCAGATTATTTATACATTATGCAGTACAGTATTCAAAAATGTATGGGTTTGTTGGTTAATGGGGTGTAATTGGATAGCTCAGCTTGTGGGCTGTTTGTCTAAATATTGCCAACTTTGGAGAAAATCCCTTTCTCTGTGAAGAGGTAACCTGTCTGAAACTGCCTCATGGAATTTGTCTGCTTGCACTTCAAGTTGCTTTTCAAGTTGCAGTATCTTCAGAAAGCAGCCTCTATCCTCAAGGACCCCCACCACCCAGGCCATGCCCTCTTCACTCTGCTACCATTGGGAAAAGGGTACAGGCGAGCACTCAGTGGTGCAAGGTCAGCTTCTTCCCCTCTACCATCAGATTCTTGATCGATCAATGAACAACAGACATTGCCTTACCTTGACTTTTGTTTACGTGCACTATTTTTATTTATTTTGGAAGTGGTTTTTGTACATTTTTACACTGTATGTCGCTGCAAAAGAACGAATTTCGTGACATGTTCATGACAATAAATTCAATTCTGATTCTGCTCATGAGGGATAAACGAGGTCTGTATGTATTCTGGAGTCTGACTACAAGATGGTGCTGCAGTACAAGTTTTAAATTCTTCACAGGGTCTCAGTTTTTCCCTTCCTTTGTGCTGAATATTTGATTACGCTTCAGTAAACTCTCATTGCTCTGTATTTGTTTTATGTTATCCTCACCATTTCCTTCAACAGTCTTAATGCTCTCAACTTTGAAGCATAGGACAAACAGAGTGACTTCTTCCAACACTCCTGCTATCTGGAAGTTTGCTAGAGATAATCTAAGTTAACCCTCCATATTAAGAAAAAATATCCAGTGACAGTCATCATGTATAAAGCTTCCCAGCATGCTCTTGTACATAACCTCTGGAGACAACCCCAAGGCCTATCATTGCCCCTCCCTATTTCTCATTGACCTGCTGCCATTTGGTGAGAGAGTGTGGTACAGGATAGAAACAGGATCTTTGGCCCACTGAGTCTGTACTGACCATCATGTCCCCATTTTCCTGAGTCCCATTTCATTCCCCTTATATTTCATCAACTTCACCCAGATTCTATTCTCTCTCCTCCACATTAGGGGCAACTTACAGTGTGGCAATTAATGTGCCAACAAGCCCCCAATATAGATCCTTGAGATATGCAAGGAAACTGGGGCACTGGGGAGAAGGTGCAAATTCCAATAAACAAGGGATGCAGTGCTAGTTTTTAGGTGCCGGAGCTCGTCAAAAACGGCGACAAGGAAGTGCTGGAGCTGCCTCACGAGGTGAGCTCTGGCAGCACTGCAACTCTGCAACAAACTGCATGAATGTCAGAATCAAACCTGTCAAATTGCCTGGATGGGGTTGGAAGGCAGAAGCTTCACTAATGACACCAATGTGCAAATATGCTCAGGGAGTCAACCCCCTCAACCTTCTGCAAACTCTCACTGCTTAATATTCTTCACTGAATGAGCAGAGATTTCCTCAGACCTACAGATAGAAGAAGTTTCTTTGGAAACTATTACAGGGTTTTTTCCTTGCCCAGAGTCCTTTTATCCCCTTAGTTGCATCCCAAGGCTGAAGAAGATCCTTCATGCTTGATTATTTGTGTGATGTCCTGATTCATCATCTATTTTCTATCCTGAGTAAACAAGCTCATCTTGTGTCCTAACTTGCACCAAATCCTTTCATTTTTCTGCCCTGAACTACATTAGTTTCTGATCAACCAGTAGATCAGTTTTAAAATTTCTATCCTAGACACTAAATCTCTCCATTAGTTTTCCACCCCAGTCTTCCTCAGTCATATAAACCCTTCAGATGTCTATGCAACTCCAATTTAGGTTCCTAAATTTTATTCATCTCGAATTATCAACTGTTCTTTCAGTGCCTCAATCTGAATGTCCATTCCAAAACTGTCTCTTAATGTGTATTACCACTCCCTTCTTTCAAGAAGATCAATCTTTTTTTTTCCCATTTTTTAAAATATCTCTTTACGTGGCTCAGTGACAAATTTAATTTCCTAAAGTTTCTTGAGATAATTTACTACTTACAAATTGGTATAATAATGCGAGTGGTTGTTTTTGTTGGAATTGTTGTCTTGTGTTCACACATTGAAGTATGCAATAGGTTTGTAGAGGACTGGAAATGATAAGTTTCTCAGTTTTTGTAGAACTTTTGCAGGACAATTTGAATGTATTTGGGCATAAGATGAACAAGTTGATAAGATTCAATCGTGAAATATGCAAAATGCCTTGCATCATGAAAAATAAATTTCAGGAAGGCATTATTATTTAAGCAAAAGGAACATAATGGATGACAAACATGGCAATAAACTTAAATAATCAGAAGCACTTGGCTATAACAAGTAAACATCATGACTAGGGTGACAGGCAAACATGATGGATGTTAGGGTCTCATATAATGCTAGAAATACCCATTTATTTTGGTGGTTTATGTGGTGACCTCAGTCTTCAATACCATTATTCCATCAGTGCTGGTCAAGAATCTGCAAACTCCAGGCCTCTGTATCCCCCCTGAAACTGGATCCTTGACTTTCTCATCAGAAGACCACGAATTGGAAACAAAGTCTCCTTACTGATTATCAACACAGGCGCACACCAAGGATGCATGTTTAGCCCACAGTTCTACTCATTGTACACCCATGACTGTGTGGTCAGGCACAATTCCACTGCTATCTACATGTTTGCTGATGACAACTCAGTTGTTGGTAAAATCACAAACGGCAATGAGGAAGTGTACAGGGGGGAGATAGATCAGCTGGCTGAATGGTGTAACGACAACAGCCTTGCGCTCAATGACAGCAAAACCAAAGAGATGATGGTGGACTTCAGGAGGAAGTCAGGGGAATGTGGCCCAGTCCTCATCGTGGACTCAATAGTGGAGAGGGTCAAGAACTTCAAATTCATGGGTTTCAACATCTCCAAGGATCTGTCCTGGAGCCTCCATGTGGATGCAATCACAAAGAAGGCTTGCCAGCAACTATACTTTGTGAGGTGTTTGAGGAGATTCGGTATGTCACTAAAAACTCTTGAAAACTTCTATTGATGTTCCATGGAGAGCATTCTGGCTGGTTGCATCACTGGAGGTGCCAACTCTCAGGATAAGAATAAACTCCAGAGGGTTTTTAACTTGACCTGTGACACCATCAAGGACATCTACATGAGATGATGTCTTAAAAAAGCAGCCTTTATCATCAAAGACCCCCACCACCAAGGCCACGCCCTCTTTACTCTACTACCATCTGGAAAAAGGTACAGGAGCTTAAACATGAACACTCAATGGCACAAGGACAGCTTCTTTCCTGCTGCCATCAGATTCTGGAAAAATCAATGAACCAAAGACACTGCCTTACTTTTCGTGCACTATTATTTTTCTTTTTTTTATTTACTTCAAAGGAATTGCCAAGAAAGATGCTAAATCATAATTAAAGCCGACATTACCACATACAAAATGAAATGCCAATAAGCAAGTGAATGAGAGAGAGAAAGAGAAAATGAACATTAGATTTCCAATGTTGTGGCAAGCAACCAGGATTCTCAGAATCAGAATCAGAATTTATTGCCATGAACAATGTTATAAGATGGTTATAATATGTATGTTTGGACCATGATGCTGCCACAAAACACCAAATTTCATGACTTGTTCATGACAATAAATTCTGTTCTGATTCTGAGATTCCTGGTTACTTGCCACAATGTTGGAAATCTAATGTTCATTTTCTCTCTCTCTCTCTCTCTCACACACACACACACACACACACACATACACACACACACACACACACACACACACACACACACACACTTATGTATTGACATTTCATTTTATATGGGATAATATTTGGCTTTAATTATGATTTGGCATCTTTTCTGCCAATTTCTTTGAAGTAAAGTAACTATATTTCTGAATTTGGTTCTCAAATTTGTTTAAATTTGTATCCATTATTGACAGTATAGGGCCTTGCTGATGAGTTCCTCTTGATATACATTTCCATTTAATTGGAGTCTCGCCTTATTTCTGTTAGGCAGGAGGCACCCTAGTCCAGAACATTGTCCAGACCCAAGGGAATCTGTGTAAAAACACAAAAATGCTGGAGGAACTAAGCAGGTCTTGCAGTGCTCATAGGAGGTAAAGGTATAGAAATGATGTTTCAGGACCTGAGCCTTTCTTCAAGGTCTGAGTAAAAAGCAGACAGGCACCTGAATTAAAACAAAGTGCAGTGGTGGAGGAATACAGATGAAAGGTGTTAATTGGATATGGATAGGAGGAGAGGGAAAAGATGAGAATTGATTGGGGGAGGGGTGAATTAGCTCTGTGAATGCAGAGCTGTGGGAAAGGTGAGAGAATCTGCAGCGACAAGACAATATTGTAGTGCTGGGATATAGGTCCGGAAGGTTGGGTTGGATGTACTGGGTTGAGGCTTGGTGAAATTTAAATGTATATCTCTGGATTGTTAGCCCAGGTTTGAAAATCTAACCAGTCTGTCACCACTCTTTTGTGGAAAGGCTCTGCCAAAGCCATTATTATTCTAAGATAATAAATTTCCAGGTATTTTTAACTATGTGCTGCTCCAAGGGCATAGGGGTTTATCAGGTGAGTGGAGAAACTATACTACCCAGGAATGTGTTGGGTTTGATCCTTGATTTGGACAGGTGGGGAAGGTGGGGAAAATCCAATTAAAATGAAAATGCTGAAAATCTAAATGAAACTAAGAAAATCCCAGCATTTAGAAGAAATTCGGTTTCTCATTCCATAGCTCTGCCTGACCTACTGAGATTTTCCAGCAATTTCAATTTTTATTTAAGATGAGGAGGTGCTGGTGAGGCTGAAACTGCCCTCTGGTTCTTTGTCAGAAAAACTGTGCAAAGGCTCCTGTTCAAAGTTTAATGATTCTCTTTGGAGGTATGTTGAAGATCATAGGTAAGCAGAGGAATAGACCAATAATGATAAATCAGATCACTGACAAAGAATGAATAACTAGGACAATAATACAGACTTATGTCAGAGGGTGACATTGTTCACCTATAATCCGAAAAAGAACTCAATTCCTTCCGGAAAAAAAGAAAAAGTGAGAACTTTGTTTACTTTGGGAAGTATTTTGATTGCTTTACACTTTACAACAATCACACAGTATCTTTGACCTACTGCTAACAGCATCAAATGCAGGACTGCCAGACTTGTAAATAGCTTCTTTCTGCAGGCTGTGAGATTGATGAATGATATCCTGTAAGATCTTTAAGATCTTTAACAAGATCTACTTGGGCTTGACAATCTTTCCATTGAATCGCTGACTAGAGCATTGAGCTGCCTAGACTGAGATTAGGATTCCATTTTTTAAAAAGCTGGCTACAATAACATCCCTGTGAATTAAAAGCATTAGACTGTTTACCTTTGTGAACTGATATTTATGGACTATCCCTTTTCCAAAATAATACCTCTACTCTGTTTATGGTAGCCAAGTAAGCTAAACATTTAAATTTATTGCATGAAATGTATAATTAACTCCTGTGTTTTGAGAAGAAGGGAGGTTTTTTTAAGAAAGTGAAAAATATTTGCATATTTTTCCAGGAAATAAAAATAACAAGAAACATTACCTGTTTTAAATCAGACTTTAATGTTTAAGCTTCATGCTAATCTCCATTGATCTAAATTATATCATTATCATTTTTCAGTTTCTTTGGTACTATTTCTTTGAATTAATTTCAGTTAGTGAATTGATGTAAGCTTTATTTGCATCATGTTCAAATATAATTTTGCATGTTAAGATATGAAATTTTATTCAAAAACATTTTATTTCCATACAGGAAAGCAAATCAGATGACATAGAACAGACAAAGTGAACAAAAAGCACAACTATCACTTCATGGTCAGCTGTTCAGAATTTTTTTTTCCCAGAACTTTATAACTGTGGAATTCCTGATTTTATTCCATCTTCCTTTCCTCCTACATCCATCCGCTTACAAAACCAAAGAAGATAGCGATCCAGTCGTAACATTTTGATATACTATGGCTTGGCTTGTAATTTTCTCTGTGCATTAGCTCTAGGTCATATTGAACCATTGTCGCTTTATGCACTGGTTACAATGGGCTTTCGGACATTTGTGTTTACACAGCTGAATATGGTCATGTTCTATATATTTGCAATGCATATAATGCAGATCTGCTGCCAGCGTATGCATTAAATGTTTAATACTTTGGATGGAAATTCAGATAAGCTTGATTCAGCCAGTTGATAAAAAAGTTGGGGACCAAAGCCAAACCGAATACTTATGGATAGAACTATACCCAGGAATAGGATGCAATAATTTACTGAAGTACAACCTAAACTTGTGGTGGATGATGTTTACGCTTATATGCCATCATGTTGAAATAATGAGACCACACCTGATGTTGTCCGCCAACGAAGAGAAGAGCATTTATTACAGTGATATCAGGTTTAATATGGACACACAACATGTGACCTGGTGTCATGATGTCTGAAGTGCTAATGACCTCATGACATAGTTGAGTAGGCCATGGCTTCTCAGTAGACCTATGGGTGCTGCTGAGTCACTATGCAGTCGTGGCTAGTTGTCGGTAGATAGGAGGCTGTTGTGTCTAGCTGTTCCAAGACAGGAGCTGTTAGTGTTGGTTCTGCCCACTCCCTCCAAGTGTACTGATACAAACTGTAAAAAATTGATTCAGCATTTCAAAGTTAAAATTAATTGGTGGTGTAGGTGTCATTATTCAGTTTATCACAGATCTTTGTGACATTCTTGAGGTGAAATCTCAAGTAGATGTCATGAAGTTTCAATCTATTGATTTATTTTTTTCTCTCTGCCAGAATGACAGACACAATTCTTACACCATATTGGCCCTTCAGCTGAATGATGCTGGTAAAGCTGCATCCTGGGATTGCATGGTGGAGCTCCTGATGACGATAGTTTGAATGTTGAGTCACATTGCCAAGGCCTAAGGCTTTTGGCGAGGAGGGGGCTCTTGGAAGAAGTAGGGGTGGGAAAGGGGGGATGGGAGAGATGGGTGATTTAATAAGGAGTTGTCATGCAACATCTTTGAAAGGAGGCATTGGGTTTTTAATACAGCATCTTTTGAGTGCAGCATACAGCAAATAGAGACTTTGGAAAGTAGGAAAACTATTTTATTGTCCTTTTAAAATATTTTTATTTAATTTATTTTGTGACTTAAATTCTCTTAATCATTTGTCAATTTAAACTGCAGAAATATAAAGTAGTCTTTGATCTTCTAAATAATTAGATAACAAGTTGGATCTGTTTAATTGAAGTCCAGTGGTTCAAGTACCTCTTTAAATCATGAGGAAGATGTTAGATCAGCAATGGCTGCAGTTTATGCGTGAAATGAAGCAAGTGCAGGACAGGGATATAACAAAAAGAAAGAAAATTGTGAATGGAAAAATAAGGCAATTGTGGCTGACGAGAAGTTAAAGCCAAAGCAAAAGCAAAAAAGAGGGCAGATAAGGGTGAAAAAAATTAGTGGGACAATAGAGGACTGGGAAACTTTTAAAAACTTAGAGAAGGCAACTAAGAAGATGATTAGGAATACAGATAGTCCTCAATTTACAACCATAATTGGGACTCAAGAATTGGTCATAACTTGGATTGGTTGTGAGTCAGATTTACATGTCTAAACAAGGTATTAAGGCAATTTTTCAAAAAAAATCAACAAATGAACTTTTAATGAAGAATCTTAGCATATGTACAGTATTTTTTTAAATTCTGGTTGTATTTGCGGGTGGATGTAACTCATGTAGGTCGTAAGTGGAGGACTACCTGTATTACGAGCTCCCGTTTCATTTAGTGTAAATTTCACTTTTAAGGACTAGTACAGGCTGCAACCTTTCCCAACTGTGGAGAGACTGGGTGGCAACAGCTAGTACAGACTACAACCTTTCCCAACTGTGGAGAGACTGGGTGGCAACAGCTAGCACAGGTTGTACCCAAATTCGCTATTTTGGAGAGGAGAAAGAACTTATGTTGCTTTTGCCAGGGACACAGGTGGTGAGAGAGTCATGTGTGTGGAGCATTGAAGGAACAGCACATTAATGACCAGTGGACATCTCATTGAACATGGAGCAGGAATGACTGTGTGATAATGGACAATTCGACTGATTCTCCCTGTCAGGAAATGGAGAATTGCTGTATCAGGTCATGACCAAAGTAATGGTCATTTTGATTGACCAGTACCTGGGTTTTTGAAACATCGTGGAAGTCATATATTTCATTTCACCTATGCTAGGAAAGGGGAGTTGTGACAACTATTTGTACGAAAAGATATTTCTCTGGAAGAAACTCAACAAGGATTCGTGATTTTTCAGCAGTCCGGTCACTCAGTCTCTCCCATCTCCAACATGATTACTTCTATACATCTGTTTAAAATTCTATATTTTGTCAATGGATTTCTAAACCATTGAATTAGGGTTTATGTATCACTTTCCAGAATTGTGCCTAAGCTGTAATGATTTGGGTCTCCCTCTCCCTCTCCCTCTCCCTCTCTCATACACACACATGCATACAATCACACAAAAACAAATGTAACATTGCCTTGGTGAATTTCCAATGCTGCTATTTGCAACATTACAGGAATAAAAAGATGACTTATGAAAGAAGGTTAGCAAGTAATATCAAAGAAGATACTAAAAGTTTTTTAAATACATAAAGAATAAAAGAGTGTCCAAAGTAGACAAAGGACCAATAGAAAATTACTTTAACTGAATGAATATTTTGGATCAGTCTTTACTCTGGAAGACATTAGTAGCATCTCAAGGCTTTCTCAGAAGAGAAGATTATGAGAGACAAGGCACTTGGGAAGCTAAATGGTCAAGGCTCAGTTTCTGAAGGAGGTAGATGTAGAGATTGTGGGGGCATTGGTAATAATCTTCCAGGAATCAATGGATTCTGGAATGGTTCCGATGGACTAGAGGATCATGAATCCCACTGCTGTTTAAGAAGGGAGCAAGGTAGCAGAAAGGAAATTATAGACCTATTATCCTGATGTCGGTGGTTGGGAAGCTGTTGGCATTGATTGTCAATGATGAGGTTACAGAGTACCAATAGGTACTTGACAAGATAGGCCCAAGTCAGCATGGTTTCCTTAAAGGTAAATAATCCCTGACAAACTGATTGCAATTTTTTGAAGAGATCACAAGTAGGATAGACGGGAGATGCAGAGAAATTGGGTATTTGGATTTTCAAAAGGCCTTCAACAAGGTGCCACACATGAGGCAGGATACTAGCATGGCTAGAGCACTGGCTGGTCCAGGAAACAGAGAGTAGGAGTAAAGGGATTCTATTGTGGTTGGCTACCGGTTACCAGTGGTGTTTTGCAGGAGTTGGTGCTGGGGCAACTTATTTTTATATTGTAATAAATTATTTGGATCATGGAATAGATGACTTTGAGTCTAAATTTGCAAATGATACCAAAATAGGTGGTAGGGGAGGTGGTGCTGAGGATACTAAAAGGCTGCAGAGAGACTTGGTTAGATTAGGAGAATGGGAAAAAAGTTGGCAAATGAAATGGAGTGTTGGAAAGTGCATGGACTTGCAGCTTGGTAGAAGAAATAGATGGGAAGACTATTATTTAGATGGGTAGAACATTCAATATTCTGAGGTGGAAAGGGAACATAGATCATAGGGCATAGAACTTGGTTGACCTCTAGGTTGCGTCAGTGGTGAAGAAGGCAAATAAAATTTTGGCATTCATTTCCAAAGGAATAACCTAGCAAGTGGTGTAATGTGGAGACTCTCTAAAGGATTGGTGAGTCCTCACTTGGAGCACAGTGTATAATTTTGGGTGCTGTATTTGAGAAAAAGTTGTGCTGGTGTTGGAGAGGGTTCAGAGAAGATTTACTAAAATGATACCAGGAATAAAAGGGTTAGTATATATGGAACAATTGTTGGCTCTATGATTTTACTCGTTGGAATGCAGAAGGATGGTGGGAGGACCTCATAGTTGCATTTCAAATGCTGAAAGGCCTGGACAAAGTAGATGTGGCAGGGATGTTTCCCATAGTAGAGGATAATCAGACAAGAGGGCACAATTTTAGGATAAAATGGCACCATTTTAAAGCAGAGATGTGTAAAAATATCTTTGATCAGAGGGGTGTGAATTTGTGGAACTTATTTCCACAGGCAGCTGTTCTCTTCTTTGGCTTGGCTTCGCGGACGAAGATTTATGGAGGGGATAAAAAGTCCACGTCAGCTGCAGGCTCGTTTGTGGCTGACAAGTCCGATGCGGGACAGGCAGACACGATTGCAGCGGTTGCAGGGGAAAATTGGTTGGTTGGGGTTGGGTGTTGGGTTTTTCCTCCTTTGCCTTTTGTCAGTGAGGTGGGCTCTGCGGTCTTCTTCAAAGGAGGTTGCTGCCCGCCAAACTGTGAGGCGCCAAGATGCACGGTTTGAGGCGTTATCAGCCCACTGGCGGTGGTCAATGTGGCAGGCACCAAGAGATTTCTTTAGGCAGTCCTTGTACCTTTTCTTTGGTGCACCTCTGTCACGGTGGCCAGTGGAGAGCTCGCCATATAACACGATCTTGGGAAGGCGATGGTCCTCCATTCTGGAGACGTGACCCATCCAGCGCAGCTGGATCTTCAGCAGCGTGGACTCGATGCTGTCGACCTCTGCCATCTCGAGTACTTCGATGTTAGGGATGTAAGCGCTCCAATGGATGTTGAGGATGGAGCGGAGACAACGCTGGTGGAAGCGTTCTAGGAGCCGTAGGTGGTGCCGGTAGAGGACCCATGATTCGGAGCCGAACAGGAGTGTGGGTATGACAACGGCTCTGTATACGCTTATCTTTGTGAGGTTTTTCAGTTGGTTGTTTTTCCAGACTCTTTTGTGTAGTCTTCCAAAGGCGCTATTTGCCTTGGTGAGTCTGTTGTCTATCTCATTGTCGATCCTTGCATCTGATGAAATGGTGCAGCCGAGATAGGTAAACTGGTTGACCGTTTTGAGTTTTGTGTGCCCGATGGAGATGTGGGGGGGCTGGTAATCATGGTGGGGAGCTGGCTGATGGAGGACCTCAGTTTTCTTCAGGCTGACTTCCAGGCCAAACATTTTGGCAGTTTCCGCAAAGCAGGACGTCAAGCGCTGAAGAGCTGGCTCTGAATGGGCAACTAAAGCGGCATCGTCTGCAAAGAGTAGTTCACGGACAAGTTTCTCTTGTGTCTTGGTGTGAGCTTGCAGGCGCCTCAGATTGAAGAGACTGCCATCCGTGCGGTACCGGATGTAAACAGCGTCTTCATTGTTGGGGTCTTTCATGGCTTGGTTCAGCATCATGCTGAAGAAGATTGAAAAGAGGGTTGGTGCGAGAACACAGCCTTGCTTCACGCCATTGTTAATGGAGAAGGGTTCAGAGAGCTCATTGCTGTATCTGACCCGACCTTGTTGGTTTTCGTGCAGTTGGATAATCATGTTGAGGAACTTTGGGGGACATCCGATGCGCTCTAGTATTTGCCAAAGCCCTTTCCTGCTCACGGTGTCGAAGGCTTTGGTGAGGTCAACAAAGGTGATGTAGAGTCCTTTGTTTTGTTCTCTGCACTTTTCTTGGAGCTGTCTGAGGGCAAAGACCATGTCAGTAGTTCCTCTGTTTGCGTGAAAGCCGCACTGTGATTCTGGGAGAATATTCTCGGCGACACTAGGTATTATTCTATTTAGTAGAATCCTAGCGAAGATTTTGCCTGCAATGGAGAGCAATGTGATTCCCCTGTAGTTTGAGCAGTCTGATTTCTCGCCTTTGTTTTTGTACAGGGTGATGATGGTGGCATCACGAAGATCCTGAGGCAGTTTACCTTGGTCCCAACAAAGCTTGAAAAACTCATGCAGTTTGGCATGCAGAGTTTTGCCGCCAGCCTTCCAGACTTCTGGGGGGATTCCATCCATACCTGCTGCTTTGCCACTTTTCAGTTGTTCGATTGCCTTATATGTCTCATCCAGGGTGGGAACCTCATCCAGCTCTAGCCTTAGGGGCTGTTGAGGGAGCTGGAGCGGGGCGGAATCTTGGACTGAGCGGTTGGGACTGAAAAGAGATTGGGAGTGTTCTGACCATCGGTTGAGGATGGAGATCTTGTCGCTGAGGAGGACTTTGCCGTCTGAGCTGCGCAGCGGGCTTTGGACTTGGGGTGAGGGGCCATACACAGCCTTTAGAGCCTCGTAGAAACCCCTGAAGTCGCCAATGTCCGCGCTGAGCTGTGTTCGTTTGGCGAGGCTAGTCCACCACTCATTTTGGATCTCCCGGAGTTTGCGCTGAAGATGGCTGCATGCGCGACGGAAGGCTTGTTTCTTCTCTGGACAGGACGGCTTTGTAAGGTGAGCCTGGTGGGCAGCTCGCTTCTTTGCCAGCAGCTCCTGGATTTCCTGGCTGTTTTCGTCAAACCAGTCCTTGTTTTTCCTGGAGGAGAAGCCCAGTACCTCTTCAGTAGATTGCAGTATGGTAGTCTTCAACTGATCCCAGAGGGTTTCAGGGGATGGGTCCGTGAGGCGGGTTGCATCGTCGAGCTTTGCTTTGAGGTTTGCTTGTAGAAGCAAGGTAATTGGGTGTATTTAAGGCAGTAATTGACAGGTATTTGATTACTCAGAGCATCAAGGGATATGGAGAGAAAGCCGGGAGTGTACTGAAAGGGTGGATGGATTAGCTCATGATTAGAATGAAGGAGCAGAATTCATGGGCAAATGGACCTACTTCTGTTCCTATATTGTGATCTTGTGAAAATGGTACAGTTTTACCACAATGTCCTTTGAGTGGAGTATTCATGGACTGTGACATGGGTGAGCAATGGATTTTTGTGAGGCAAGATCAATAGTAACAGAGTGAAAAGCACTGACTGAATTAACTTAATACTTTTTTTTGTGATATTTTATTTATCATTTCAAGTCATCACCTTTATTTGTCGTTCATGCCATGCATTGCAGTGTAAAGACGAGATAATGTTTCTCCAGGAACATGGAGCAGATTTACATAAATATAAGTTAAAATATTAAGGCATACAATAAAAGTCCAGGTAACACTATCCATATATGTTCTGGGAATTCAGGAGCTTGATGGTTTGGTGGAATAAACTGTTGCCCAATTTGAACGAAAGGGCCCAAGTGCTACAGAAGGGAGAACAGTTTACATGAGAGGTGTGTGGAGTCCTTCACACTGTTTATTGGTTTCTGTATGCATTGTGTGCTGTAGATATCTGTCATGGTAGGAAGAGCACTCCTAATTATCTTTTCTGCAGACTTTACTATCCTCTGCAAGATCTTGCTTTCTGAGGTGGTACAAGTTCCAAACCAGGTGGTGATACAGTTGCACAGGATACTCTTGATACATCCTCTGTAGAATGTAGTGGGGATGGAGGGTGGGAAATGAACTTTTCTCATCCTTCATAGGAAGTAGAGGTGCTGCTGGGATTTCTTGGCTATGGAGCTGGTGTTAAAGGACCAGGTGAGAATCTCTGCCAAGAAACTTGATACTCTTGATGACCTTAACGGCAGAGCCATTAATGGTCAGCAGAGCTTGTTCCCCCAGGCTCTCCTGAAGTTGACAGCCATGTCTTTTGTTTTATTAATGTTCTGACTAGGCTGTTTTCTATGCACCAGTCCACTAGGGACTGCACCTCATCATCTCTGAATGGAGACTCATCATTGTTCCTAATAAGGCCTGCTACGGTCATGTCGTCAATGAACTTGATGATGGGGTTCAAGCTGTGTTTTGCTGCACATTGTGGGTCAGCAGAGTGAACAGCAGTGGACTAACCAGGTAGCCATGCCCCCCTCCCCCCCGGGGTACATGGTGGAACATGGTGTCATCATCCCCCCTGACCCGAGCACATATGGCCCCTTCTGGAATTGCCTCTGCCACAGCACCCTAAGGCTTTAAAAAGGTGTCTGGGGCTCTTCTCATACTATGCCCAAAGGATCGCCAATGATGCAGACAAGCTCCGACCCCTGGTGAAAACCACTACATTTCCCCCATCAGCGGAGACCCATAAAGCTCTCAAGAGCATCAAGGTCGAAATTGCCAAGGTGGGGATGCACATCATTGATGTATGCGTCACATTCCAAGTAGAAGGTAATGCCTCTGTCTTCACCCTGGCCACCACACTGAACCAAGCAGGCAGGTTAGTGGCATTTTTCTCCTGCACCCTCCAAGGGCCCAAATGCAGGCACAAGTTATTGTGGAGGCCGAGCATCACTGGAGGCACCACTTGGCCAGAAGATCATTCACTTGCTGACAGACCAGAGAGCTGTCACTTTTATGTTTAACAATAAACAGCGGGGTAAAATCATAAATGACAAGTTTATGAGGTGGAGAATTGAGTTGTCCACCTACAATTATGAGATCTTGTATCATCCAGGAAAGCTCAATGAGCCACCTGATGCCCTGTCCAGGGAAACCTGCACCAGGGTACAAGTTGATCACCTCCAGGCCCTCTACGATATCCTCTGTGACCCTGGGATCACAAGGTTCTACCATTTTGTGAGGGCCTGTAACCTCCCCTACTCAGTGGAGGAAGTCAGGGAGCTCACTCACAATTACCTGGTCTGTGCAGAATGTGAGCCGCAATTTTACAGACCAGAGAGAGCCCAACTCATCAAGGCCATTCTCCCCTTCAAAAGTCTCAGCATGGACTTCAAAGGGTTCCTCCCATCCATGAATCGGAACGTCCCTACTTTGCACTGCAATTAATGCAATGCCACATGAGAAATTGTTCCCCTTCCCAAGGGGGTAAGTGTTGGGAACCACACTGCCAGTCTAGGTAATGATCCCAGGGCTGGTGCTTCTCCGGAGGCATGTTAGAATACACAAGGCGGACCCACTGGTCAAGGAAGTGCACCTCCTGCATGCAAACCCCCAGTATGCGCTGGTAAGGTACCTGGACAGATGGGACGATACAGAGATGATCCAGGATCTGGCGCGAGTGGGGGCCCTGGCATGGGAGGGTAGGCAGCGACCAGTTGGCCCCAGGGATCCCACCTCCAGCAAAGCCCCCCTGAGTATCCCCTCCGCCAACTTGAATGCTCTTCCCCCCCAGCACTTTAACAAGGAAGTTCTCCACCCCCTATGGACCTGGTAGACACAGACACTGTTCAGCCCTCCAACAGCCAGCTGGTCAAACAAGCCACCGTTCAGCTGGAACCAACGATACAGTTAGCAGTACTTTGGAGATCTCAGTGCTGAATAAAACCGCTGGAGTAGCTGAACCTTTGAACTGTATGAACTACAAGACTCGTGCTGATGGACATTGACCCACATCACCCTACCGGACTTAATTTTAAAAAAAGATGTGAATGTGGTCGAACACGGTACTGCGGGCATGTCCTCACTGGGCTGGGCAAGCTGGCCTGCCTTCTGTACCTGTAGCCCCTCCCCATAAGATCCTCTAATAAAGGATGAGAGCCCTAATCTCCTCCCTCATACCTGCCTTGGGAGTGAGCCAGCAGCATGCAGAGGCATGTCTGGGTTTTCTGATTAATAAAGCCTTTGACTGCTTTCTTCGTGTCTCCAGATGGCCACTGATTGCGCTACAGCCTAATAACTGCCCCCAGTTTCTGCAGAAGATGGCTCTGGGGATTATGTATAGACTAGTCGCCATCTCCTTTAATTCCATCTGTCACAGACAAAGCCACCAGCAGCAGATCACAAGAAATAGTTATTGGTAAGAAAACTACACCTTTGTTTCATCTTTATCAGCAACATTTAACCACCCTCTCCATAAGCACTTCACTTTCCAATGTCCTGATCCTAGTCAACATGTGAGACATAAATTATGAATCCTCACCAAGAAAGGTATCCAAATATAGGGATTGAAGTGCTGTTGGAGCACAGGACCAGCTGATAGTTAAATGCTCCAGGGTCCCCCTCTTTTTCATTTCCATTGGTTCCTTAAACATTTGTCACTCTATGGAATTGTGTTGTTTGCGAGCAAATTGGAAGATGTAATTTTTCATTGTTGGTTAGAAACAGTTCCACCGCATCTGGAGAAATGACAGTCTGATTGTGCAAAATGGTGCAATGCAACAGTGAAGGAGTGGGTGTAAAGATTTTCTCACATGTCTAATTGTATTTTGAAGAGGTGACCAAGAAGATTGATGATGACAGGGTGGTAGACGCTGTCTTCATGGACAAGATCCCAAATGCTAGGCTAGATTAGAAGGCCAGATCACATGAGATCCAGGGTGAGCTGTCAAAAGGATACAGAATTGGCTTGATGGTAGGACACAGAGGGTGGTAATGGAGAGTTGTTTACCTGATTGGAGACCTGTGACCAGTGTGTTCGGTACTAGGCCCACTATCATTTATCATTTATATTAATGATTTGGATGGCAATGAGGTTAGTCATTGGTGGGTGACATCAAAATTAGCGATCTAGTACAGTCATTCTCAACCTCTTCTGGCTGTGGGCCCCTGAGGACTCTGCTCAAAGTTTATGGGCCCCCTTCCCTGTGAAGCAGTTAACTTTTGTTTTTTTCTGTACTTTTTTCCTATTGACTGCATAAAAAAAAACCTGAAAAATATTGATGCTACTTGAGGTGAAAAGAAAACAAAGCTTTTACTTAAATGTGCTATGGCCCCAAGGGGGTAATAGGGCCTTTATTGAGAATGGCTGATCTCTTGGGCAGAGAAAAAGCTTATCTGACAGTACAACAGGATGTCAGGAACTGGGAATGTGGATCAAGAAATGGCAGAGGTGATTTGACTAGGGTGAGGTTTTGCACTTTGGTAGGTTCAACCAGGGCAAAACTTACACATAAATGATGGCGCCCGGAGATTTCAAGATTATTTTATTGTTGTGTAATAAAACAGAAAATATAACATTGAACAACATTTTCTTTCACCTGCCATAAGACGGACAAAAAGAGACTATTTGCATTGCCCAGCGTGGAATAGAGACTTGGGTCTATAGGTACATGGTTCCATGGAAATGGCAACACAGATAAAGTGCTGACAAGGCACTTGGCATACTTACATTCATCAGTCAGGATATTGAGTAGAGTTCAAAGGTCAAAGTTATTGTCAGAGTACATACATGATATCACATTCAATCGTGAGATTCTTTTTGTTTGCAGGCCAGGCAGAATTTATACCTATCGGTAGTGTAAACTGTACTCAAGAAAAGCTATGTAAACAAAAGAGAGAAATCTAAACAAGGAAAGAAATACAGTGAAACCTCGTTAGAATGCAATTAGTTAATCTGCAGAATCACTTATAGCACGGGGCCCAAACATTGATTTTAGGATGCCAGGCTAATAGTCACAAATTTAGAAATGGGCTCTTATGACTCATTTACAAGATGTGTATGTTAATATGTGGAGTTTAAAGGTCTTATCATAGGGTTTGAGTCACAGTATTCTGTTTTCCTGCTTCCTGGATCATGACATGTATGCATCTGTTCCGTGACTCAGTATGACATCTTGGACCCCAACTACTGTGTTCTGTATAAACAAACTGACTGCACAAATACAGAAAAAATATTCAGTAATAAATAATGTGGAAGGGAAGAGTCCTTAAATGAGTCTCTGATTGAGTTTGTTGAGGAGTCTGATGGTGGAGGGTTAGCAGCCTGCTCCTGAACCTGGTGGTGCAAGTATTGTGGCACCTATACCTCTTTTCTGATGGCAGCAGCAAGAACGGAGTGTGTGCTGGGTGTTGTGGATCCTTGATGATTGCTACTACTCTCTGATGGCAGTTTTCCCTGTGGATGTTCTCGATGGTGGGGAGAATATTGCCTGTGATGTACTTTTTTCAGAGCTTTCCACTCAGAGGTATTGGTGGCCCTCTACAAGGCCATAAGGCAACCGGTCTGCACATTTTCCACTGCACACCTGTAGAAGTTTGCCAATATCACACCGAACCTCTGCAAACACCTGAGGAAGTAGAGGTGCTGACGTGCTTTCTTCATGATAAGATTAGTATGTTAGATTCAGGAAATGTTCTCCGAGATAGTGACTCCCAGGAATTTAAATTTGCTCACCCTCTCCACCTTTGATACCCCAATGATCATGGGATCAGACACCTCTGTTTTTTCCTTCCTAAAGTCTACAATCAGCTTTGATGACATTGAATGAGAGATTGTTGTTAGTACACAATTCAGCCATGTTTTCAATCTCCCTCTGGTATGCTGACTCATCAGCCCTTTTTATACATTTCAGCACTGTGTTCTCATCAGTAGATTTGTAGATGGTATTGTTGTCGTACCGAGCTATGCAGACATAGATGTAAAGTGGATAGAGAAGGGAGCTAAGAATGCAACCAGTATATTCGGTGCTGATGCAGGTTGTGGAAGAGATGCTCTTGCTAATCTGTACAGGTTGGTGACTGGAGGAAAGGAAATCCAGGATCCTGTGGGGTGTTGAGGCCCAGTTCTTGGAGTTTTCTGACCAGTTTTCAGGGGAAGATGGGGTTGAATGCTGAACTTTAGTCAATAAAGAGCATCCTGATCTATAGATCTTTGCCGTTCAGATGTTCCAGGGTTTTGTGAGGAGCCAGTGAGATGGCATCTATCAAAGTCTTGCTGTGGTCAGTAAATTAGAATGGGTCCATGTCGCTACTCTGATAGAGGCTGATATGATTCAACACCAGCCTCTCAAAACACTTCATCTCTGTGGATGTGAGTGCCACTGGTCAATAAGATCAAGTCAAGTCAAGTTTATTGTCACCTGATTGCACAAATACAACTTGACAAAGCAGCATTCTCTGGTCCTCGGTGCAAAACAAGCAGACACATGACCAGATAGAACACACATACAGACAAACAATATATAGGCAGGACATATTTATAGATACAAATAAATTTTGTTTCAAGAATATGAGAGTCTCGGATGTTTAGTGTGAGCAGTTCCTCTGGTCGTTCAGCATTCTCACTGCCCGTGGGAAGAAGCTGTTCCTCAGCCTGGCGGTGCTGGCTCTGATACTCCTGTATCACTTTCCCGATGGGAGTAGCTGAAAGATGCTGTGTGCTGAGTGGAAGGGGTCCTTAATGATCTTGCATGTGGACATCATTTTTACAACCGTATGAGAAGTTGTTGAGATGATACTTGTGTGCAGTTCTGATCACCAAACTACAGGAAAGATATTATTACACTGGAAAGGAAGGAGAAAGGATTCACTTGAGTGTCAAGGTCTTGAATTATAAGGAGAGGCCATATCAACTGGAACTTTACTCCCTGGAGCATAGGAGGCTGACGAGAAACCATACAGATGTTTATTAAAACCATGAGGGCTAGAGATAGGGTAAACTGTCATAGTCCTTTTTTCCCAGGGAAGAGGAATCAAAAACTAGAGAGTATAGATTTATGGTGAGATTGAAAAGATTTAAAAGGGACCTGTGCGGCGCCATTTTCATACAGTGTGTTATAGTATTATGCAAGTGATAGAGGTGGATACAAATATAATGCTTAAAATACATTTAGACAGATACATAAATGGGAATTTTTAGAGAGATATAGGACAAATGCATGCAAATAGGGATAGCGTACAGATTTAGTTTGGTCGACATGGACAAGTTCGATCGAAGAGCCTGTTTCTTTATTGTAAAACTATGAGTCTTTCTTAAAACCAGTGTTTTGTGTTATGGAGTTGGATAAGCATTTTATTCAAAAATGTAGAGGACCCTTTCCATCCATTACCTGTCAGTAATGTAAATAATGAGCAGGAGAAACATAGCTATTGGAAGGACATGAATACATTTTTAACAAGTGCAAACATACCCCCCTTGCCCGCCCGACTTGTGCACCTGGTCTCTCGCCCGCCCGACTCACGCTCCCAGTCTCTCCCCCTCGCCCGCCCGACTCGCGCTGCCATCTCTCTCCCCACTTGCCGGATTTTGGAGCTTTCCAGATTTTAAATGTCCATATAAAGGATTGTGTACCCGTAATGTGAATGTGTCCTGGGGAGAATGTTCTGTCACACATGTTCACAGATCAATGGGAACAAATTTCTATCTTTTAACACTGTGAATTGTTGTGGCTTGATTTCATTATTTGAAGGACAGTGAATCTAAATATAATAATCACTTTAAAAATAGAATTTCAAAAAGTTTTGAAACAAAAATGATTTGCATCTTTGTCTCTCAGTCTGTCTGTCTGTCTTGCTCTCATATATCTCTTTCTCTATCTCTCTCACATATATCTTATCTCTCTATGTATCTCTCTCTCTCTCTCTCTCTCTCTCTCTCTCTCTATATATATATATATATATATTATTACACACACACAAACACACATCTTTCTCAAGCTCAAGCTCAAGTTCATTGTCATCTGATTATACGTATACATAAACAACCTGAGGAAAGAGCGTATCTTCAGACCATAGTGCACACACACAGACTCTACACACAAATGACAGATATATTTAGCAATCCAAAATAAATATATACAGTACATAAAAATAATTTACACGTTTCTGGGATTGTTCAACAGTCTCACCACCTGCAGGAAGAAGCTGTTTTCAAGCCTGGCAACATTGGTTTTTATGCTCCTATACTTCTTCCTTGAAGGTAGTGTCTCGAAGATTCTTCGAGCTGGATGGAAAGGGTCCTCTACATTTCTCTGAGCCCTCTTTAAGCACTTCTCCCTGTAGATGGCATTAATAGAGGAAGGGAGACGCTAGTGATCTTCTCAGCAGTACTGATGTCTGACCTGATGCTTTGCAACTACCATACCACACTATGATGCAGCCAGCCAGGACACTCTCTATTGTACCCCTGTAGAATGTTGTTAGGATGATGGCCAATAGCCTTGCCCTCCTCAATTTCCTTAGGAAAGTATAGGCGTTGCTGCACCTTTCTGACTAATGATGAGATTTTGAGGGTCCAGGATAGGGTGCTCTTGAAATGGACACCAAGGAACTTTGTGCTCCCCTCTCTCTCTAAGATGGAACCATTGATTATCCAGTGGCAAGAGATCATTTATCCTCCTGAAGTCCACAATTATCTCCTTTGTCTTGTCCAAGTTGAAACTCAGATTGTTGTTATTGCACCACTGTACAAGCCTATGAACCTCCTCTCTATAAGATGACTCATCATTGTTGCAAATTATGCTAATTACTGTTGTGTTACCTGCAAACTTGATGATTTTGTTGGAGCTGAACCTGGCAGTACGGTTGTGAATTAACAGCATAAACAATAGCAGGCTGAGCATGCAGCTCTGAGGTGCTCTGGTGTTCAGCATGATGGGGCTTGAGGTTTTGTGGCCAACCTGGATAGACTACAATCTTTCAATCAGAAAGTTGAGGATCCAGTTGCAGAGAGGGGTACTGAGTCCCAGCATGGAGTTTTTCCATCAGCTCTGAGATATGGTTGTGTTCAGTGTTGAGCTGGTCAATGTACAACAGCCTGGCATATGAAGCATTGTTCTCTAAGTGGACCAGGATGGAGTGGAGAGTCAGGGCTACTGCAAAATGGAATGGTCCATGGTTATTGGTAGGTGCACTTTGATACACTCCTTACCAGTTGCTCAAAACACTGGACAGTAGTCATCTAGTCCAGTTGCTGTCGCTTTCTTGGCCAACAGGATGATGATGGCTGCCTTGAAACTTGTGGGGACAATGGACTGCTGGAGTGAGATATTGAAGATGTCTATTAGGCCTTCAGTCAGCTGGTCCACACAGTCCATCAGTACCTGACCAGGTATGTTGTCTTGTCCTGCTGCTTCGTGTGGGTTCACCCTGGATAGGATCCTCCTCACCTCAGCTGCTCCTATGCATGGTACCTGTTCTTTAGGGAAGGATGGGGCTTTCTTTGATGATGTGCTGTTCACCACATTGAACTGTGCATGAAGGTGTTCTACCTGACAGGAAGGGAAGCACCATTATCACTGACCAGCAAGGTTGACTTGTGGTCCGTTATAGCTTTAATATCTTGCCACATGCATCTCATGTCACCAGTGTTGCAAAGTTGTTGTAGATCTTCTGTGTGAACCTGTGTGAACCCCTGATTGCCTAAGAGAGTTCAGCCCTTGCTGTTCTTAGTGCCCTCTCATCGCTTGGCCAGAAAGCAGCGTCCCAAGATCTGACTAATGCATGGACCTCTGTGTATAGCCATAGTTTATAATGTATAGCATACATCCTAGCTGGTTAGTCTTTGGTCACCGTGACATCTCTATACATTTGTCTATGTAGCTGGTCACTGTGCTTGTATACTCACTTATCCAACCATCTATCCATCTATCTATCCATCCATCAATATTTCATTATTTTAATTACAGGCAGTGTAAGGGCAATTATTCAATTAAATGAAAATAATATCATAAATGAAAATAACATAACAAATGTATGCAGATCAATATGATTTGGGTTACCACATTAAATGGATATTTATGACATTTTAGCTTGTGGATATTTTTTGGAAACAGAATTTATACGGAACCTGTATGTGATGCATGTCAGCCCTGCTTGAGCCACATGCAACTCTGCTTAAATGGCAGAATAGATTTAACTAGCATTCTAAATCAGGCCATCTCCTGAGGCTATGTTAAAAAAAAACATCTGATTGCTGCCAAAGTTATTACAGGTATATTGAAAAGGCAGTACAAGCCTGGCATGTTGTCTGCATCAGATCAAAAGTTAATCAAGCATCCTCAACCCATCCTTTTTTCATGAGCTTTTCAATTCAGAGCTATTAAACTTTTAGTTCCCTTCATCAGGGCTTTTCAAGAGGTATTAAATATGTACAAGTACTTCATCTCATAGATCCTTTTCTTCATTTATAATGTGAGCAACACAGTAACAACATGATTAATGAATAGAGATCAGGTCCAGGCATCTGTTATTCCTGGTTGTAAAAAAAAATAGCTCTCATTTGTAAAAAGTGCAAAATTACTCTCAGATGTTTAATACTTTTGATTGAAATGTGATCTCCTGTTTCTGTAATTTCTTTGAGGCCAGAATAAAGGTGAGTTTAATTGCACAGCCAACTTTGAGCGCAGTCAACCCACTGGAATTTCCTGGTGAAAGCCATAATTATCAGTCAGCACATATATCCCACCCATTGTCTGTGCTCAACAGAAGCTACTGGAAAATTGAAAGGGATTATCCAAAGGTTAACTAATGGAACAGGACAAAATCAACTGAACAATTTCAAAATGAGGAAATATCACTGTCATATTATTCACTCTTTCCAAATTGTGACCATCAAAACAGAGTTACTGGTATAGCAATTCTTGAAGAATCATAGTGAGTTTGTAAGTAAATGAGAAAGCAAGGTTGCAAGCATAGCTCCACCACATTGGTAGTCATCATACAGCATCTGTTGAAGAGTGGATATATTCCTCTTTAGCTTCCAAGAATATTTTTCCCAAAGGATAGCAGGCCAGCATGTCTATCAGTTTTTACAATGGCCATTCCAGATCAGCTTCAACCCTCTCCCTGCCCTGCCCCATCCCCGAGCAAGGACAAAATAGAAGTAATAATATATTAGGGATTTAATATATTAGCGATTAACTGCAGCCTGGGTATTTTGTGCCTAATGTCCACTGTGGTATGAATACTTCAATCTTCACTCCTATTACTATATGCTTTCAAAATAATTCCAGTCACTAGTATGCAACTTATTTGATATGTTTGATAAATATATCCATCTTCAATTGTATATTATGATATTTTAATCCTTCAAGAATTGTAGGCATTATTGATAGGATCAGCATTTAAGCCTTAAAAAATTCATTTAGACATGCAGCATGGCAACAAGCCCTTTCGGCCCATGAGCCTGTGCCACCCAAATACACGGTAGGAGCAAACTGGAGCCACTGGAAGAAACCCACGTACACACAAGCAGAACATACAAGCTCCTTACAGAGAGTGCGGGGTTCGAACCCCAGTCCCGGTCGCTGGTACCGTAACAACATCAATAAGCTAACCATGCCACCTTATTTTACCTGCATTGAATTTGAACTGTTGAGTCCATGTGGTGATGATACTACCATGGTCCTGTTTTGTGCATCACCAATGTGTCACAGTGGCAATGAAGGATCAGCAGTATATTTCCAAGTCAGCATATTAATAAAAGAATATCCAGCAGTGGCATTCCCTTTCATCCGCCGACCTTGTCCTTCTAGATGTTATTGGGGACTTTGCAGGTGCAGTTGATGAACCATGGCAAGTTACAGCAGTAAATCCTCTGCATTGTACAAACTTCAGCAACAGTGAAGTGATTGTTTATTTCAGGTGGTGGATGGAATGCAAATGAAGTGTGTTGTTTATCCTGGTTGGCAGATATAATGTTTGCATTGTCATTACCACAAAGAGCTAAGGGAAGAAGAAGGGAATATCAGGAATTAAAGCTTAAAGATCACAGGACAAATTTCCCTTCAGTAATTTTAATAAAAGGTTGCTGCACTTTTATTTTGCACTACCCATTGTACTTAAGTAGGGGTTGATTTGTCTGGATAGCATGCAAGAACAATATTTTCATTGTGTCTCAGTACATGCGGGAATAAGAAATTCAATTCATGGAGGTACCCTGATCACAAAGTGCAATTCATTAAATCTACTTACTTAAGCTCCAAAATTATGACATTATTTCAAGTTGAGTATGAACCAAACCATTATTCAAAATTAGCTCTATTTTGCATTTCAAATTAATTTATCTTTCAGATATTCATTCCTGGAGACATTTTGTATTTAGCCATGGAAAAGAAATGATTTACATCAACAAATGCAAAAACAACTGGTAGAAAGCAGGAAGTTAAAAAAAAAACCCATGAATTGGAAACAGGAGAAATAAATAGTTTTAATTCTATCTTAATTCATAACCTTCAACATATGATTTGAACTTTAAGACAGAATTAAAGTACTACTTAAAATGACCCAAGAAAGATTTGAAATTGAGAACAATTTTTGTCACAAAATAGCATTGTTGAAAATATATGTATATATAAATGATCTGAAATAGATTGGGGCATGAAGATGAGTACAGATAGTGAGGTAATTGAGTAACCCTCAAAGTTTACTAATCACAGGGCGCCTTTTGCAGAGGGATTACTTAAAGTGGTATGTGAGTGGAAAGGAAAAAGTTTGAAAACCACTGGTTTAGTGGGTGCATTCAGTGATATCTTGCTGTCAGATAATTTCAAGTCCCTCTTTAAATTCTTTTTGCCTCTTACACTGTCGAACATAATTGCATTGGGCATGTAATGAGCTGCGGCAGAGCAAGGTTGTTGTGATGAACTGGAAACATTTGGTAAAGAAATTTTCATAAAGAACTGTTTCTATACAGCATATTGTAATTGGAGACAGAGTACAAGTCATGGTCGCCAATTTATCTGTTCACTTCATACTATCTTATTCTTTTGAACATCCTGTGCTGGAATCTCCTCCTTACTTTCTTATCTGAAGCACCCAGCATTAGAAATCTAAAGCTGTAGCTAGTGTGCAGAGGTCAATGCAAGTCTTGTCCTACTGTGCAGTGTTGTTATTTGTTGTGTAGTTAGAGCTCTATGGCGAGCTCTCCACTGGCCACCGAGACAGAGGTGCACCAAAGAAGAGGTACAAGGACTGCTTAAAGAAATCTCTTGGTGCCTGCCTCATTGACCACCGCCAGTGGGCTGATATCACCTCCAACCGTGCATCTTGGCGCCTCACAGTTCGGCGGGCAGCAACCTCCTTTGAAGAAGACCGCAGAGCCACCTCACTGACAAAAGACAAAGGAGGAAAAACCCAACACCCAACCCAAACCAACCAATTTTCCCTTGCAACCGCTGCAACCGTGCCTGCCTGTCCCACATCGGACTTGTCAGTCACCAACGAGCCTGCAGCAGATGTGGACATACCCCTCCATAAATCTTCATCCGCGAAGCTAAGCCAAAGAAGTTAGAGCACCACTGTTCCATGCTGGAACATAACACAAAGCATGATTGGGTCTATGAAGACAATATGGGAGTGAATGAATATGAACGCCAGGGCAGCACCAGTCAATATTGAATACGAATAAACTTTTTATAATTCTTGTCACTAGCTTGAAAAATTATTTTAAAATGTATGGGAGAATTAGTATAAAGTCTTTTAATATGATGGCTGCTTTTCCCAAGGCAACATGAGGTATAAATGGAGTCAATGGAGAAAGGTGGGGTATGTGTATGGCCTGCATTGCATTCACAACCCTCTGCTGTTTCATGGGCAGAGCAGTTCCCATACCACACAATGATGCACACTGATAGATATTGCGTTGATGTGGATGAGCCAGGTCAAGAGGCTGGAGATGGTTATTTCAAGGAACTTGAAGCTGTCTACTATTTTCGTTTTCTCACCTTTGATCCAGATTGGGGAGTGAGTGCTGATCATTGATAATCAGCTCCTTGCATTTGCTGACATTGAGGGAAAGGTTGTTGTCCTGGTACCAAGCCATGACGCCTTCCATCTTCCCTCTCTACTTTGACTCAACACTGTTAGAGATCCTGCCCACAATGGTGGTGTCATCCACAACAGCTATCCTGAAAACTGTCTATACCCTACCCCAGGTGAACATGAAGCAAGAGCTGGACGATCTATTCACCTCCATCAATGGCCTTAAAGCAAGACATTCCGAAGTCATGTTCATCACAGCTGGAGTCTTCAACTGTGCCAATCTCAAGAGAATGCTGTCGAAATTTCACCAACCTGTCCCAACAGAACTCCCAACACCATCGACCACTATTACACAACTATCAAAAACTCCCACCACTTTGTTCTGCACCCATACTTTGATAAGTTAAACTACCAGTCAGTGTTACTCCTATCTGCTAACAAACAGAAGCTAAGATGTGAGGACATACTCATAAAAGTTGTGCAAATCATATATTTCATCTGAAATACCGACATATTCAAGGACTCCACAACAGCACCCGTGTAAACTTTGAGGTCTACTTTTATTTAAATTTTAAATGTAAATTTAGACACATAGCATGGTAACAGGTCCTTCTGGTTCCTGGGCCCATGTCCCCAAATACCCTAATAAACCTACATCCCCATACGTTTTTTTTAAACAACTTTCTTTTGGGAATTATTTGGCAAAGGATAAGCCTCACTCTAGAGAATTTGTAACTGAGTGGTTGTAACAATATATGGTTGAAACAATGTCATCACTTTCATCTACAGGCCACATAGAAAGATGACAATATCTGACAATGGTGAGATGGAATATGAGAAGGAGAATGAAATACTAGGAACATGGTCCCAAGGCAGCAATTTCTGTCTCTCAATGTCAATAAGGCAAAAGAGTTGATCATTAATTTCAGAAGAGGGGCAGAAACTACACCCCTGTTCACATCAGTGGCACTTAAGTGGAAAGAGTTAGATAGTTCTTAGGAATAAATGTGGAGTGAGCAAGAGTAAATGATGTTTGCATACTTATTTTTCTCGATGGAGGTATTCTAACAGTTTTTAGTATTGAGGTGGGTCTTATATGAAGGGATTGTTTTCCTGCGTGTGATGACGATGTGAGCAGGCGATTGTAGGATTTCGATTAGATAATAAAGGAGATGCAATGATGTAAGTATGGTATTTGACTTGGAGATGAACTTGTGGGTGGTGCATGCCATGTAATACCAACAGTCTGCTGGAGGAACTCAGCAGGTCAAGCAACATCAGTGGGAGGAAAAGAATGGTCAACATTTCGAGTAGCAACCCTTCACGTGCTGCTCAACCCATGGAGCTTCTCCAGCAGATTGTTTGTTCTTCCAGATTCCAGCATCTGCAATCTCCTGAGTGCCGTGAATATCAACGGCCTCCTTTTAGATTACAGGATGCAGCACAAGAAATCATAAGGAATAGCTGCAATGCATTTTGATGAATTTGCCCATTGTAGCCAGCATAACATCATGGGCTGAAGGGTCTGTTTTGTGCTGCAACGTTCTATATTGTATGTAGCTACACTGTGCTGGTGGTAGAGAGAGAAAATGCTCAAAGTAGGTGACGAGAATGGAAATCAGATGAACTACTTTGAAGTGTGCAATGTCAATTACTTCAGTTGAAGCTATTGTCATCCAGGCAAGTGGAGAATATTCTCTAATGTTGGAGTTATGTTTCATCAATAAAGGGAAAATATTCTACTGGTTTCTTGAAAGTGGATTGGAGATGGTGGAAAAGGGATCAATAGTTAAATTATTCATTTCAGATACACAGACTATGATCTGTTGTTGAAGCCATTATGTGTCTTGTGCACGATTAACGATACCATCCCCTAGATGTTGAGGACTATGTAATGCTAATCCTGTTGAATTTCAAGTGTGAGACTCTCTTTTCAGAGATGATTATTGTCTGGGAGGATGCTTCTCTCTCCTTAGGCACTTTTAGGTGGCCAATTGACCCGCTTGTAAAGCTGCATATTTTGCAAAATGCGGCTGTGAGAAGGCCACGTGAATGTGCAGGAGGCACCTGCAAGGAGTTTGGTAACCCTCCTCTGAGAGGAATAATCCCCACTGCACAATGGCCTCCCCATCCATCTGAATGCAGCCACCTAAAAGCGGCTGCATTCATATCACAGTCAGATGGCCAGCGCCTGACAGGCACTGTTGGGCAGCCGGCACGGGCTCTCAGTGCGGGGACGTCCCCACACTGATCCCTCTGCCCCGCTCTCTCCCCACTCATGAAATCAGTCCCCACGCTGTTGGGCAGCTGGCGCGGGCTGTCCCCACACTGTCAGCACTGATTTCAGGAGTAGGGAGAAGGGGGCTGGAGTGGCCAGCGGGGGAGAAGGGGGCTGGCTGAAACAATGCCGGTACCTGACTTGAGCGCCTCCTTCTCCCCCGCTGGCCGCTCCAGACCCCGTACTCACCCACTGGCCGCTCCAGCCCCCGTATTCACCCGCCAGTAGCTCCAGCCCCTGTATTCAACCGCCAGCCACTCCAGCGTCCTTCTCCCCCGCCGGTGGTCTAGCCACCTCCTCCTCTGCCGGCTGCTCCAGCCCCCATACTTACCTGCTGGTGCTCCAGCCTCCTTCTCCCCCATTGGCTACTCTAGCCTCCTCCCCCGCTAGCCGCTCCAGCCCTTGTACTCACCCGCTGGCCACTCCAGCCTCCTCTCTCCTGCCGGCGGCTCCAGCCTCCTCCCCCATAGGCCGTTCCAGACCCCGTACTCACCCGCTGGTGCTCTAGCCTCCTTCTTCCCCATTGGTGCTCCAGCCTCCTCCCCTGCTGGCCACTCCAGCCCCCATATTCACGCACCGGTCGCTCCAGCCTCCTTCTCACCCGCTGGCCGCTCCAGCCCCCGTACTCACCCGCCGGCCGCTCCAGCCCCCGTACTCACCCACCGGCTGCTCCAGCCCCCGTACTCACCAGCCAGCCGCTCCAGCCTCCTCCCCCGCAGGCCGCTCCAGCCTCCGTACTCACCCGCTGGACGCTCCAGCCTCCTTCTCCCCTGGAGGTCCTCCAGCCTCCTCCCCCATTGGCCACTCCAGCCCCTGTACTCACCCGCCTGTGCTCCAGTCCCCGTACTCACCTGCTGGTGCTCCAGCCTCCTTCTCCCCCATTGGTGCTCCAGCCTCCTACTCCGCCGGCCACTCCAGCCCCATATTCACCCACCGGCCGCTCCAGCCTCCTTCTCTCCCACTGGCAGCTCCAGCCTCTGTACTCACCCACCAGTGCTCTACCTCATTCTCCCCCACTGGTGTTCCAGCCTCCTCCGCCACTAGCCGCTCCAGCGCCTGTACTCACCTGTTGGTGCTCCAGCCTCCTTCTCCCCCAATGGTGCTCCAGCTTCCTCCCCTCCCGGCCACTCCAGCCCCCATATTCACCCACTGGCCGCTCCAGCCTCCTTCTCCCACACTGGCCACTCCAGCCTCCTTCTCCCCCACCAGCCACTCCAGCCTCCTCCCCCGCAGGCCGCTCCAGCCCCCGTACTCACCCACCGGCCGCTCCAGCCCCCGTACTCACCCGCCGGCAGCTAGCCTCCTTCTCCCCCACCGGCCGCTCCAGCCTTCTCCCCCGCAGGCCGCTCCAGCCCCCATACTTACCCGCCAGACGTTCCAGTCTCCTTCTCCCCTGGCGGTGCTCTAGCCTCCTCCCCCACTGGCCGCTCCAGCCTGCGTACTCACCCGCCGGTGCTCCAGCCCCCATACTCATCCACTGGCCGCTCCAGCCCCCGTACTCACTTGCCGGCTGCTCCAGCCTTCTCCCCCGCAGGTCACTCCAGCCCCCATACTCACCCACCAGATGTTCCAGCCTCCTTCTCCCCTGGCGGTGCTCCAGCCTCCTCCCCCGCTGGCCGCTCCAGCCCCCGTACTCACCCGCCGGTGCTCCAGCCCCAGTACTCACCCACCGGCTGCACCAGCCCCTGTACTCACCCGCCGGTGCTCCAGCCCCCGTTATCACCCGCAGGCCGCTCCAGCCTCCTCCCTCATAGGCCGCTCCAGCCCCCATACTCACTCGCCGGTGCTCCACCTCCTTCTGCCCCGCCAGTGCTCTGCCTCCTTCTTCCCTGCTGGTGCTCCAGCCTCCACTACCACTGGCAGCTCCAGCCCCCGTACTCCCCTGCCAGCAGCTCCAGCCCCCGTATTTAACCGCCGGCCACTCCAGCCCCTGTACTCACCCGCTGTTGTTCCAGCCTCCTTCCCCATTGGTGCTCCAGCCTCCTCCCACGCCAGCCACTCCAGCCTCCTTCTCCCCCGTGGTGATCCAGCCACCTCCTCCCCTGCGGGCTGCTCCAGACCCCGTACTCACCCAATGGCCGCTCCAGTCTCATCTCCCCTGCCGGCGGCTCCAGCCTCCACCCCATAGGCCGTTCCAGCCCCCGTACTCACCCGCCGGTGCTCCGCCTCCTTCTCCCCTGCTGGTGCTCTAGCCTCCTCCCCCACCAGCCACTCCAACCCCTGTACTCCCCCGCCAGCCACTCCAGACCCCATATTCAACCGCCGGCCACCAGCCCCCGTACTCACCCGCTGGTGCTCCAGCCTCTTTCTCCCCCATTGGTGCTCCAGCCTCCTCCCCCGCTGGCCACTCCAGCCCCCGTACTCACCCACCGGTGCTCCAGCCCCTGTACTCACCTACCGGCCGCTCCAGCCCCGGTACTCACCCACCGGTGCTCCAGCCCCCGTACTCACCTGCCGGCTGCACCAACCCCCGTACCAACCCACCGGTGCTCCAGCCTCCTCCCCTGCAGGCCACTCCAGCCCCGTGAGTGGGGAGAGAGCGGGACAGCGGGATCAGTGTGGGGACCTCCCATGCAGGAGGTCCCCACACTGATAGCTCACGCTGGCTGTCCCAGTTGACACCCAGCCATCCTGAATTGACAGCCCAAGGAATAGGAGCTGGAATGCACTCAGATAGGCATTCCAGCACAGCTGTCCTTTCAGGTGGCCAGTGCTGCGCTTTCAACGCTGCCACCTGAACTGCAATTTAAAGGGCCGCTTCTGCTTCTTCATGAGCATTCTTAGCGGAGAATGCACCTGAAAAAGCCTCTTATCAGCCTTTTTCTGGGCACAATATACATCATTCTCTGAAATTCGTTGGTGCATTTCAGGCTTGGAATTCCCAGTAATTGTTGGTCAGTGTAATTCTTTTGTTTGTTAACAAGGCGAATCTCATCCTTGATAACCTGAAAGGTTATTTGGCTTTAGGCTAAATATTTGTGTGTGGCTGGTTTGCCTCTGTGCTGAGTGTACCAATGACTCCTCCCCTTGGAACCTCCTAATAAAGGCTGTTATGCCCTGACCCCTCCCGCAATATGAGTTCTGGACTCGGGCCAAGCAACATGAGTGTACATACAATTTTAAGCAATTAAAAGCCTATCGTTCTGTCAACTTCTAGTCTTCGAAGTTATTGAGAGTGCATCAATACTATAATTCAAAAATCAAGGAAGCTTGTGAACTCTGTTGGGGCAAGGTGAATGGAACAGTTTGACAATGTTTTTCATTAGGAAGTTAATGAATGATTCAATATGGATGTTAAGCAAGCTAATAAATTCAGTAATTTTAGGCATTTACCAGTAGTCAGAATATCAATTGAGGGATAGAAAGCATTTTTGTCATTTTATTTTGAAATGAAATGAGTAAAATGGAGCATGTTTGAAATTTAGAACCCCATTTATCTAATAACTAAACATTGCATATAAATATATACAGTTTACATTTATAATCCACTCCTTGATTGTCTGGAAATCCAATAGTTCAGTATCTATTTCACTGTTTTCTAGTTATCATATATACTGGGGTTTCAGTTCCCATGATCCTATTAACACTCCTGGGTCTGGTTCCCACTCTCTAATTGACATGAATCAGGGCTACAGTTTCCTTGTGCCCTTTAACACATTGAGGGCCTTTTTCACACACTCTCTTCAACCCACCTACTTCTTAGTTCTGGACTCCCTTGAACCTCATTGGGGTTCTGCTTCCTGCAGTGAAACATGATTGGCTGTCGATGCTGTGATTGTAGCAAACACACCAAAATTCTGGGGGAACTCAGCTGGTCTTTTTAGCATCTATAGGAGACAAAGATATATCACTGACATTTCAGGCCTGATCCCTTCTTCAAGATATAATTCAGAAAAGACAGAAGCAAGATTTATCAGAAAGTCTCAGAATTCAAACAATGGGGGAGGAATCAAGACCAACATAAGGAGTTAATTGGATGTGATAAGGGACTAGGTAGAATTTATCTTGTCTGTGTGAAAGGAGGCAGGGAAGGGAGAGACGATGGGGGAAGAAGGGGGTGGGGGTGGGGTTTAACCAATACCAGAGAAGGTGATATTAATGCCATCCGGTTGGAGGGTGCCCAGTCAGAATTGGAGGTGTTGTTTCTCCAATTTATGGGTTGTCTCAGTCTAGCAGTACATGAGACCATGGACAGACATGACAGCAAGGGAATAGGATGGAGAATTGAAATGGGTAGCCACTGGGAGATCCACACTATTGCAATGGACAGAGCCAATGTGCTCAACAAAATGATCTCCCAGTCTGCAACAAGTCTCTCTGATGTAGAGGAGACCACAGCAGGAGCACTGGATGCAGTAGATGACCCCTGCAGATTCACAAGTGAAACGTTGCTTCACTTGGAAGGACTGTTTGGGGCCACGAATGGTGCTGAGGGAGGAGGTGTGAACACAAGTAGAGAATCTCCTGTGGTCACAGGGATAAGGTCCCAAGGGGATGATTGGTGGGGAGGGAGGAGCGAACAAGGAGTCACAGAGGAAATGGTCCTTGCAGAAGGCGGAGAGGGGAATATGTGTCTAGTGGTGGGATCAAATAGTAGATGGCAGAAATGGCAGAGGAGGATGTGTTGGATAGATTAGAACAAAAGGAATCCTGTCCTTATTGCGCATGGGGGCGGAGGGGGCCAGGGCAGATGTGCAGGTAAAGGAAGATATGCGGATGAGTGCCGAGTTGATGTGGTAGAGGGAAAGTCACGTTGTTTGAAGAAAGTCAACATCTCTGATGATTGGGCATGGAGTTCCTCATCCTGGGTGCAGATGCCATGGAGTCAACATCTCTGATGATCGGGCATGGAGTTCCTCATCCTGGGTGCAGATCCCAAGGAGATGGAGGAATTGAGAAAAGGGAATGCAATCTTTACAGAGGACAGGGTGGGAAGAGGTGTAGTTGAGGTAGTTGTGGGAGTTGGTGGGTTTAATGTAGATGTCTATCAAGTGTTTGTCTCCTGAGATGGAGACAGAGAGATTGAGTAAAGAGCGTTGCTGGACATGGACCAAGTGAACCTGAGGTCACAGTGGAAGTTGGCAGCAAAGTGGATGAAATTAACGAGCTCATCATGGGTACATGAGGCAGCACCAAAGATGTAGCAGAGGAAGAGTTGAGGGGCCTTGAGGGGACTTGCAATATGGATTGCTCCATGTAGCCAACAAAAAGGCAGGCATAGCTGCGGCCCATGCAGGTACCCATGGTAAAAGGAAAAGGTAAATTGTCAGGTAATACTACATTTAGAATGTAACATACATGAAATTTTTAAACTTTGTTTACTGTAAGGAAAACAGAGAGTCGCCACTTTGTCCAGTTCCCCTCACAAAAATTGGGCCCCAGCGAGGAATGAGCTCGTGACCCTGGTTTACAAGACTAATCCTCTAATCACTGAGCTATCAGAGCTTCACATTACCCCTTTAACCTGGAGAAAGTGGGATGAGTCAAAGGAGAAATTATTGAGGGCGAGGGTGAGTTCTGTCAGTCGGGAGGGGGACTGGTTGGTTCTATTGTCCAGGAAAAAATGAAGGACTTTGAAACATTCAGTATGAGGAATTGAGGTGTATAGGGATTGGATACCCATGGTAAATATGAGTGAATTGAGTTCAGGGAATTGGAAGCTGTTGAAGTGGTGGAGGGCATGTGAAGTATCCTGGGTGTTGGAGGGGAGGGACTGTACTGGCAGGAAAAAACTGAGTCAAGGTAAATGGAGTCAATTTTGGAGGGGCAGAAGCATGCGGACATGTTGGGTCTGCTGGGACATTTGGGTTTGTGGATCTTGGGTAGGAGGTAGAAACAGGTGGGAAAAAAATAAGGTTGGAGGTCATGCCAGGAAGGTGACCAGAAGTGATGGGTACAGAGATGGTCCGGAATACTGTGGTTTGATGAGTTTTGATTCAGTCCTGTTGGAAGGGTAAGCAAGGGAAGGTGTCTGAGAGTTGTCATCTGGCCTTGGCTAGATGGAAGTCAGTGCACCAGACCAAAACAGTGCCACCCTTGTCTGCAGGTTTGCTGGTGAGGTTCGGCTTTGTGTGGAGCGAATGGAGGGCCAGGCATTCCAAGGGAGTGAGAATGGAATGAGTGAGGGAGTAGTGAAGTTAATACAGTTGATGTCATGCTGTCATTTGGAAACATAAAGGTCCAGAGCAGGTAGAAGACTGGAATGAGGTTTCTAGGAAGAGGAAGATGAGGTGGGGTGGTGGGGGGGGGGGGGGGTGGAAAATCATGCTTGTGGAAGTAAGCATTAGGACGGAGCTGACGGAAGAAGAGATCAATATCATGGCGTTCGCGGACCTTGTTAAGGTGTGGGTGAACGGAGATGAAGGTGAGACCTCTCCTGAGGACAGAACTTTCAGTCTTCGAGAGGGGAAGGTCAGAGGGGATGGTGAAGACCAGGCAGTGGTTAGGGGAAGGTTCAATGGGATGGAGGGTGTTGGGGAAGGGAGGATGGGGTGGATTAGGAAATGGAGGATAGGAAAGGTCCAAGGGAGGATGGGAAGGGTTGAGAAAGTCAAAGGGTGAAGAGGGAGAGGTCTGTGCACTTCTGGAGCCAGGGTGGGAATTCACAACAGAAGCTTGATCCTGTAGTTTTCAAGGCCCAAGGTGGAAACACGTGTCTGAAGCTTGGTTCTCTTGGTTACCGAGTTCAGGGTGAAAGTTCATGTCGGAGGCTTAATCCTGTAGGTCGCTGGGGCTTCCTGCATCCCTTTTTAACTTACTGTGTTCATTGGAAAATTTATTATTTGACTGCAACTTTTAATAAAATATGATATAAAAATGTGTTGGAGTTCTCATTGTATTAACATCCAATAATACAGAAAATCTACCAGTTTGGTGCCATAGATGTCTCAGGCATACAGGATTCATGGAGTTACACGGTATATTTGACATCTGCTGATATTGGATGATGTTGCAGAATACAAATCAAATAGTTTTGATAGCCAGTGGATCGTTTGATTACATGGCAAAAATATCAACAGTGGTGACAAAGCAATATAAACTCAGCTGTATTTAGACCAAAAGTAGGAGTCAAGAAGGAAGAATTAAGTGACACAGTTGGTAAGCAAATGTAATTTCATGAATCTAAACAGGAACTGAAATAAAACCCCATAAAGCTGGGTAATATTGGTAGAGATGGAAAAACAAGTTCAACACTTCAGATCAAAGACTTCTTCAAAACCATGAAATCAAACAAAAATCAAGGAAACCCTATCTGAGAGAAAGTTATAACTTCAAGATGGGTTCTCAGGAAAAACAAGACTCTGAATCAAATACTCACTTCATCAGACAATCTTGGCAAACATGTCCTTTTCTTTCACAAATTTGTGTTGAGGATTGATTGGAGGAGTCTATTTGGCATGTGGAAAGAAAACAAAACTAAAGTGCTTAGTTATTGTATATTGGTGAAAATATTATTTTCAATTGCATTATCTCCAAGGTACAGCAAAGAGCAAATATTAGGATAACTGGTCACTAAGTGAGTGGAAAATGATATAGATTCTGTAAACACTTATGTTAGTCAAAGTCAAATTCTTTTCTTTCCGCAGTGCATTTTCCTTGGCAACTGAATTTCCATCTGCTGGTTTTTGTTTCATAAGTTAACCAAGGACTGGCAGCTGTTTACCTGAAACACACATTGCTTTAAAAAGCATAAGGCAGTAGGGGAGGATGTTTGAATTGCCATTTCTAAAACTAAAGGTGTGCAGCAATATTCTTCACATTATAATTGTGCAGATTTTGAGAAATTTTAAAAGAGTATTTGTGCTCTGTTAGGTATTATTGCATTTGCAGCAATTTAAGGCTTTGTTCAAAAAAAGTAAGGAAAATTTGGAAATTATAGATAAAGTCATGAAATCATACAACATGGAAACAGACCTGTAATGATAGGGTGTTAGTGATCCTCCTGACCACTAGAGGGTGTCAGAGACTGATTGTTTGCAGCTTGGGGTTGGATTCTTAATGGATGCCTCCACACGATTTTGTGTACTTTAGCTAATAAAGTATAGTTGTTATAAAATAACCCGTTTCTTTATTACAATAAAAAGAAACATTACAAGGTCCTTAGACCCAACTTGACTACAACTGACCAAAGTGTCCCATCCACATGTATCTGTGTTTGGCCCATATCCCTTTCCATCCATGAATTCATTCATTTAAGAAAGAGGTGTGGATAAATTTATTTGATCGGTGAGTGGTGAATCTTTGTAATTCTCTACCCTGAAGGTCTGCGGAGTGTCAAAGTACAGATATGTAGATTTCTGGACATTAAGGGAAATAGAGGATGAGGGATATCATGCTAAGATAAAAGAGGCAGGGTCTTAATGATTGTCAGTGAGGGCTGGAAGGGTGAGTCCTGTTACTGTTTTTCAGATTCTAGTAGAGGAGAGAGGAAACACTGGCAGTGGATAGAAATCCAGGAAAAGTGGGGTTGGGAAACAGAAGCTCACTGAATGGTGACTTGTAGATATGAGATAAAGTTTGACATATCTGTAGTGATAGAGTGCTATCACCAGGAGGAGTCGAAGATGGAGTGTGTAGCATCTTGGGAATGTTGCATCTTGGGAATGCTGTTTCATCTTGGGTAGATTCAAAATGGATGCCTCCACATGAGGTCTGGCATTTGTATGTTCTGTCCTTAGTGCTGTTTGCTTAAAAAGAACCCAAGTTTCTTAAAAGAAACATCACAATATCTATGAACTATCCTCAAACAATCTAGTTGAAGACTGGATCCATTTTGTCCCAATTTTCACTATGTTTCTGAAAATTCTACACTGCAGGACAGAGGAGTAATTGATTACTAGAGTTGGGTTCAATTAAAGTTAATAATCTCTCTACGTGATTTTACAAGAAATTAATGAGTCTCCAAAGGTGAAAGCAAATAATTTGCTCCTGTAAAATGCTGTCAAGAGGAAGACCAGTGGCCTTGAACTTGAAGTTGACTGTACAAAGTTTGAAGTCTCAAACATTTTATTATGCTGAAATTACCTGTTTTGATTACTTTTTAAAAAAATAATTACTTTATTTTGCATCAAATACATATTGTCTCAGTATTTTGTCTACTTTCGGATGTGTAAAGTTCATTATAAAATCGAAAAAAATCCTCATTAATTTCCTGAGGTTTATAAGTAATCTCCGAATCTTTCCTAATTGCATTAATTGTTCTTGATGCTTGTTCTGTTTTTAATGGCCAAGCTAAAACCTTATGTGCTTTTTCACCTAACTCATGATAATGCTGTTTTGATATTTGAATAATTTTTTCTTATTTATATGATTGCAAAATATTATATTGTAATTTTAATTTAGATAAATGTATCTTATTATCTTCAGTAGAATTCTTCTAAAATTATTTTTCTAACCTTTCAATTTCTTTTTCCAAATTCTGACTTTCAATCAAATATTGTTTTTAAATTCTAGCTGTATAACTAATGATCTGACCTCTCAAGTATGCTTTTAAAGCATCCCATAAAACAAATTTACTCTGAACTGAATCTTGATTCATTTGTAAATAAAAAGTAATTTGTTCTCTAATATATTTAATAAACCAAGTCAATCTTAGGATTTAATTTTCCAAGTCAATCTAAGTTTGAGATTTTAATGGTTGACAAGGAAACAAAAGGATTTATATTGAATATGTCTAGGTTGTTGCAAGAGAAAATGGATAAAGTTGTGCTATATATAAAAAAAAGAGAAATGGGAGAAAGATTTAGGTATTGAATTGTCTTGGGAGGAATGGTCAAATATTGTGTTGATAGTGTTACAAAATTAATTAATCTGAGATATCGTATGGTTAATTATAATTTAATTTATCAATTATATTTGACTCCTGAGAAGTTGAAGAAATATGGATTTAGTCTAACAGATCTGTGTTTTAGAGATGCAGAGAAAAGACAGGTACTTTTATGCATTGTATATTGACATGTAAGAAAGTTAAATCCTTTTGGGAAAAAGTTATTAAATTTTTGAGAGATTTATTTACAATCGATTTGCAAATGGATCCAATGATATGTTTATTGGGTTAGGGTTAGGGTTAGGGTTATGCCACAATTGGTATTTTTCTGGTTAGGGTTTACGGTTGCAAGAAAATGTATAGTGATAACTTGGAAAAATGATGTGGAATTGAATATACAAAGATGGCATAACGAACTGCAATCATGTTTATATTTGGAAAAAATAACTTATAATTTGCGAAATAATTATTCTTTTTTTGTTAAAATGTGGAGTTTATATTTGGATCGTATGGCTATTGATCTTAAGTAAAAGTTACGTAAAGAGTTGGCACGTTGATTAATTAATTTTAAATGTATACTTTTTTCTAAGGCTCTGAAGGGTGGGGGAGAAAGTTAAGATAGAGTAGCTAGTAGAGGGAGGGAGAAGGGTAGGGGATATAACCATTATTTTTCATATTTTGTATTTTTTCTTTTATTTTTATATATCTGTATTTGTATCTGTATTTTCATTCTTTGTAATATTTTACAAAATTCTTAAATAAAATTTTCAAAAAAAAACCATATTGTCTAAGGTCAGAATTCCTATTTCAAAAATTCAGATGAATTTAATGACTGATCTTGTATTATCTTTCCCTCCCTCATTCGTACATGGATGACACTGAACATGTTGCTGGAGCTTCAGGCATCCAAACTGTGACCTGGTAGCTAATTGGTGCTGGAAAAGCTTTGAGGAATTGAATGCTGAGTAATCCACTGCAGGATATCTATTCTCTAACTAGCTGTTGAAGCCATAATATTTATATGGGGCCTGTCAGGGTTGTTTTGGATGATGATTATTGATTAGTGACGTTAATGTTACTAAATATGGGAAGGAGTTGCACCTCTGTGGAAGATGATCATTGCTTAGGACTTGTGTGTGTGTGTGTGTGTGTGTGTGTGTGTGTGTGTGTGTGTGTGTGTGTGTGTGTGTGTGTGTGTGTGTGTGTGTGTGTGTGTGTGTGTGTGTGTGTGTGTGTGTGTGTGTGTGTGAATATAGCTTAATGTTCTCCAGTCCTGCTTCAGACAGTTGCTGACTGTTTAATTGTGTTGTAAATGCAATCTGGCAGTTGACCTGCTGGCATCTGCTAGGAACAACCCAGGACAGTGCCAGGAAGGTAGAGGAGACCAAACAAAGTGAATCTCAAGTGCCAATGGAGAACCACATGGTTGAACATGTTTGGTGTGTAAAAAAAACACAATAAGGTTTGGTAATATTTAACCAGAATCTTACAGATCAGAGGATGCAATTCTTCATATCCTTGAAAAAAACGACCAAATTATTCTCAGTCTTCTTTCTGCATAAAAAGAATACACAGCAAGTAAGTTGCGTGGGTATATACATCATGAGATATTGAGAGCTGCAAGTGAGGTACCCCTCACCCCTCAGAGCCTTAGAAAAAAGCAATCAGAAGGAAAGCCATTTGTTTAGTAAAAAAGGTGAGGCATTCTTCCTTGAGTTTACATTGGACTTTATTAGAAAGGAGGCAGAGGAGACATAAGTTAGAGGGTAAATTTCAAAAGAGAATTAATGCACTCATTGACCTAATGAGTCATTCACACTGATCACCAAGCAACAGTCCAGTCTGTCTTGGTTCTTCCCAACTGCATATGAAGAATTAAATTCAATGAAATACAAGTACATTGTATTTTGTAAATCTGGAGACTACTTCACTGAACACACACTCTGTGGGCGTAAATTAAAATTTCCTGTAGCCAACCATTTTGACTCCACCAATCATTCCCCCAATGGCATGTCTGTCATCATTGTCTCCTGGACAGTCATAAACCTAACAGCATGAATATCATCGATATTTCTTATTTTAGGTAACCCCAACCCCATCTGATTTCACCATTTCCAACTCTCTCTCTCTCTCTCTCTCTCTCTCTCTCCCTCTCTTTTCTTCCCTCTCCCTTCTTAATGGTTTCTCCCTCTGCCTCTCCATCTCCCACATTTGTCTTACAGGCAGTCACCTCTTTATAATATAATTTTACATATTTTGTCTCAGTTCTGATAAAGGGTTCAGACCCAAAATATTGACTGACTATTTTTACCCATGGATGGTGTCTGACCTGTTGAGTTCTCCCAGTAGTTCTTTGTCGGCTCAGGATCAAAGCATCTCCAGCTTTGGTATTTCTCTACGAGTACTTTATTGTTCACCTGGACGTAGGCTTACTGCCTATCCTGCAGGAAAGGAAGGGGTTACATCTCCGGGCTTGGACAGGGAGGTAGGGTAAGGAAGAGGTTAATGCTGGTTATGACTGAAGGGTGGAATTATCCTCCATGCTACCAGCTACATTAACAGTTTATCCTCTGCCTTTTTCAGCACCGTACTGTACACAATCCCTCTTTTCTGCTTTTAGCATTGCATAAGAGAGCGTTTCCTTCTGGCCTGCACTGCCTCCTCAGTTCCTTCCTTCCCATTTACATTTTGGATGAGACTAATACAATGGATCTCTCCATCATTAATTCATATGTTTAATAAATATAAAATTAACAGAGCTTGTAAAGTCTAGAAAATCTATGGAATTGAGAAGAGATGTCAATTTTGGTTTAAGTTTATCTGTCACATAATACCATGCATAGTGAGGAGGGTTCTTCTGCAAGTAGACTGATAGTTTAACATTTATACAGCCATGTAAAAGAGAAGAACAAGAGCACAATTACAGAGTACTGAGTAAAAATGCAAAAAAGATCGATTAGTACCAATGAAAGGTTGCATGAAAGCACTGTCTTGGGGTTTATTCAGCCTGATATGTGCACAATTCAGCTTTTTCCCCAATGTGAGAATGGAGAAGAGAGCGTATCCCAGAAGTGCCAAATCCTTTAGTACTTTGACTGAGTTTCCTTGGCAGACGGTGATTCGGGTGACATCCATGGCAGAGAGAGTTCTGAGTGGAATCTGACCTATGACAGAGCAGCTCCCATACCACACTGTGATGCATTCAGCAAGTATGCTTTCAAGGGTTTGCCCTGTAAAGGTTATTGAGAGACAAGGGAGACATGATGAACTTAGTCTTTTCAGGAAGTAGAGGTGTTGATATTCTTTCTTGACTATCTCATCAATGGGATTGGTCCAAGTCTGGTCATTGGAGATATTTATTCATAAGCACTTGAAACCAATGACGCTGAAAATAATGATGAAGAGTTTATTGACATTTTCAATGTAAAATACATATATGCACAAAAATTCTTACACTACTTTGTGTAAAAAAATAGAGCCACAATGGTATACATAATTGAATTAAACAGGCAATAAATACAAAAGCTTGACCAATAGTTATTGAGGAAGCTCGTCTTGGTTTCTTGGGGTTTGGTGTAATGGATGTCCTTTTGAAGCAGGTTAGAATTGCATTGAGAGATTGAAAATGTCTTCAATAACACTAACCAATTGGTTGACACAATTTTTAAGGGCACATCTAGTGGCATGGTGCCAAGTCAGATTTCAGATTTATTGACAGTACATACATGATATTACATACAACCTGGGCGAGGCAGAATTACCACTTATTAGTCGTGCAAAAAAATACTGTACATGATGTATACAAGTAAGAACATAAAGAAATATTATCAAACTGTGCAATGCAGAGAAGAAAAGAAAAGCAATAAAGTGCAAAAGTAAGAGTCCTTAAATGAGTCCCTGATTGAGTTTATTGTTGAGGAGTCTGAGAGTGAAGGGATAACAACTGTTCCTGAAACTGGTGGTTTGAGTCTTGTGGCATCTATATCTTTTTTCTGATGGCAACAGTGAGAACAATGGGCATGTGCTGGGCAGTGTGATGATTGCTGCTGCTCTCCGATAGCAGTGCTTCCTGTAGATATTCTTGATGGTGGGAATGGTTTTGCCTATGATGTCCTGGGCTGTGTTCTCTACCGTCTGCAGAGCTTTATGCTCGAGGGTATTGGTGTCCTCATACCAGACCACGATGCAGCCAGTCAGCACACTTTCATCCACACATCTCTAGAAATTTGCCAAGGTTTCAGAATCAGGATTCATTATCATGAACAAGTCATGAAATTAATTGTTTAGCAGCAGCAGCTTAATGTAAACATACATATTATAACCATCTTATGACATTACTATATATATATAAATTAATAACAAAGCATGAAAAGTAAAGCAGTATCTTTGGTTCATTGATTATTCAGAAATCAGATGGCAGTGGGGAAGAAGCTGTCCTTGTGCTGCTGAGAGCTCGTCTTTAGGCCCCTGTACCGTTTCCCTGAGGGGAGCAGAGTGAAGAAGACGTGGCCTGGGTGATGGGGGCCTTTGAGGATGGAGGCTGCTTTTTTAAGACACTGTCTCTTGTAGATATCCTCGATGAAGAGAAGTCTGGGGCCTGTGATATTGCAGACCGAGTTAACAGCCCTCTGGAGCGGAGTGTCTGAGAAACCAGACAGTGATGCAACCAGACAGAATGCTCTCCATGGTATGTATACCTGTAGAAGTTTATGAGAGTTTTTGGTGACATACTGAATCTCCTCAGATACCTCACAAAGTATAGCCGCTGGTGAGCCTTCTTTGTCATTGCATCAACATTAAGGCTCCAGGACAGATGCTCAGAGATGTGACACCCATGAATTTGAGGTTCTTGACCCTCTCCACTTGACTCTCTGCCATAGCTGGTGTATATCTGTCTCTGTCTCTAGCTTCCTCCAGAATTGTCATTTTGCTTTGGAGGTGGCCTTCCGCAGATTGTACCTGGTTTCCTTGTAAAGATCTCAATCCCTCGATGAGGACTGGATCATGTTCCCCTGATTTCCTCCTGAAG